>NC_135374.1:12181933-12439433 GCF_049243985.1 Paroedura picta | reverse complement strand
TACCTCCAGGTTCTGGGATTCACAGGATCAGTGCCTCTGAATGTGGAAGTTCCCCTCAAGTAACCATTGGCTAGTAGCCACTGATAGACTTATCCTCCATGAATCGTGGACACCTTAAAACTGAATGGCATTGCTTGATCTAGCAGGCAGAAAGGATACGGCTTCATCACACATGAGTTAGATGCCCTTCCCTCCTAGTCATATGGCCGATTGACGCTTTTGACGGACAGATCTGCCCCAGGGAATCTCCCACTGCAGCATCTGTTGCCCTCTGCTTCTGTTGCAAGCAATGGAGCAGAAGCCAACTCCAGAGATTAGTTACATGGTGTCCTGATTATTCCCTTGGTTCCGCTCAGACATGCTCACAGATCGTTCCAGCAAGCACCAGCTGGAGAACGGTGCTTAAGGGAGGTTTTGCTGAGGCTTGGCTGCTGCCCTTCCCTAGTTCCGCTCCCAGAATGCTATGCTTTCCCCTAGTCTTAGGCCATAATATCACAGAATATTATGGCCTCTTTCACGAGGTGTGGCCATTTCATTGAAGTCTTAACGGGCTCAGAAGTTCTCCACTCACCTCTCATTAAAATGCAAGTAGCCACCTGATGTCCCATCAAGCCCTAAGAAGGCCAAAGCTCTGGGCAATACCAGAACGTGAAAAACCATGTCTGGCTTTCACAAGGGAACGGGTAAGAAAATCTAGGCAATTATTTTGGGTTTTATTGGCTTTATTACTGCGAGGGAGAAGTCGGGAGCAGATTGAAGAATGTTAATTTTTCTTAATGTCTACAAATTATCTCTGGAATGAGCCATTCGTTGACATGGGGTGAAGTCTCATTGCTGGTTGTACAGTGGAAAGAGTATTTAAAATGTCAGGTCTATTAGCTACAAGGTGTAGATGGAACACTCTGTCTGGGGCTGTGATGCTCTGTATTCTTGGTGCTTGGGAAGGACTTTTGGAATGTTGGCCCTGCTGGTGGACCTCCTGATGGCACCTGGGCTTTGGCCATTGTGTGGCACAGAGTGTTGGACTGGATGGGCCATTGGCCTGATCTGATATAGCTTCTCTTATGGCTGAGGCAGGGATGCTCTGTATTTTTGGTGCTTGGGCACACCAGCTGGAGGGCTTATGAAATTCTGGTCACCCTGGTGGACCTCCTGATGGCACCTGAGTTTTGGCCATTGTGTGGCACAGAGTGTTTGAGTGGATGGGCCATTGGCCTGATCTGATATAGCTTCTTTTATGTTCTTATGCCTTAGGCATTGATGTTCTGCGTTCTTGGTGTTTGGGAGGCAACAGAGGGAGGGCTTCTGGAGTTGTGACCCCACTGATGCTTAGGCCACTGTGTGAGACAGAGTATTTGACTGGATGGGCCATTGGCCTGATCCAATATGGTTTCTCCTATGTTCTTAATAGTCTGGTTCATTCAGATTAATTCAGTGCTCAGTTTCTCTCTCTTTCTTAGCTCTCGCTCCTTTCTATAACTCGACAGGCCCTATTAATGTCCTGATATGTGAAGAGAGCTTTTTCAGGATTCTTCCTTCTAGAAAACACTTAAGAGTACACCACTTAAGAGTTTACCAGTGTCCAAGAAGCACCTAGAGATCTCCAGCTACCATATCTGATGACCAGATGGCCAAGATCAGTTCCCCAGGAGGAAATGGCCATTTTGGGGGGTTGAGCCTATGGTATTATACACTGCTGAGGTCCTCTCCACAAACCTTGTTCTCCTCAGGCTCTGCCCCTCAAACCTCCCAGTAAAATGGGTTCTCATTTTACGATGCATCAAACAAACTTGCTTGCTGTCTTTTTCTTAATTGTATGTTGCTTGTAGTGAACGATTGTTTCTGCTAAACAGCTTTCATCAGTTGCGATCTGAGCAAAGAGAATTTTTACAAGTAACAAAAGGCTTAGAAGTAACAACTCTCATGCAAAAATGCATTTGTGGTGTTATATTCGTGGTACATTATATAAAGCGCTCGCCACAATAAAGATGACTCAGTATGAAACAATAAGTGCTAAAAAGGGCATTCAATTTTCTACAAAACAAAAATAACAATTTATTTTGGAGTTTTATCAGATGAAGAGAAGAGTTTATAAATGGTTGTTTTAGATTAGTAGAAGACGGAATGTCTTCTTTAATACTTATTGATTCATACGGAGTCTTCTTTAATGCAGCGAGCAATTTATATAATTTACGATTATACCACGAATGCATTTTTGTACTTGTTATTTACAAGCTTTTGTTACTAGTAAGTGTCAGACGCACAGGAAACTCACAACAAAACTTATTCAAAAGAAAATAGTTTTATTGATTAGCACTATACGCATTGGACTGAAAGTCAAATCTGACTCGAAGCCAGATTTGCCTCAGCTTATCAATACATTTCTCCCGCCCAAAACTTGACAGTTCCCAAGGAGGGGGGTTAGTGAGGAAAGACATATGTGAAACAACAACAGGATTCCAAACTCCCATCCTTGAGAGAATTGACAACAACCCTGTGTGCCCATAACAAGATAAGGTTAGAATAACATCACTATTCTATTTTATTGCTACAAACTACAAGGCCGGGGCTAGCAGGCGCCAGGTTCAATTAAGCAGTATAACTGACATGGAGGAACTCAGGCTAATTTATGACAGAGATTCTACAATCCTGACATCCCTCCGCATTAAAACTAACTTCACTCCTCCATCTAGCCGGCATCTACCGGGCGAGGACAATCAGGAAATGCTCGATGGAAAGCCCGGAGAAGGCGGGGTGCCTTCACATTCCCTGCCTCCACCCACTCTTTGTCCCCCGAGGGGAAATCTTTCCAATCGACCAGATATTGAAGGCGACCCTTGTGCAAACGAGAGTCTAAAATTTGGTTGACTTCATAGTGGGTGTCTTTGTCGATGTAAATTGGCACAGGCTGGTCTGGAGGAGGGTGCCACTCGTCTGGGACCGGAGCTCTCCGCAGCAGGCTGGAATGAAAAACCGGATGCACATTCCTATAAGTCTTTGGTAAAGCTAGCTCAACAGTCACAGTATTAATCAGTTTTATCACTTTAAATGGCCCCACGTATTTAGGGCCAAGTTTCTTTGATTTCTGCTGGCACCTCAGGTTCTTAGTAGACAAATAGGCCAGGTCTCCCACTTTCCAGTCAGGTGCAGGTACCCTTTTCTTATCCGCTTGAGCTTTATAGGCTTGTTTTGCCTCCTTGAGGCTAGCTACAATTTCTGGCCAACCTGTACTGATGGTGGCTGCCCATTTATTTATGTCAGGAGCCTCAGTGGAGTTGAGCTCCCAGGTGGGGGCTGTTGCTAAATCAGTCCCATACACTACTTTGAAAGGTGATACCCCAGTTGAGGCGTGAACCCCATTGTTGTAGGCAAATTCAGCCATCGGTAATAAAGAGACCCAATTGTCCTGCTGGTGATTGATGAAACAACGTAAGTACTGTTCCAGGATTTGGTTTACCCTTTCGGTCTGGCCATTTGATTCAGGGTGATAGCCCGAAGTGAGGGCTTGCTCCACCCCCAAAAGTCTCAGGAGTTCCCTCCAAAACTTAGAAACGAACTGGGGGCCCCGATCCGTCAGGACACGTGTCGGGATCCCGTGCAGACGTACCACGTGTTCAATGAAAAGAGAAGCCAATTTTGGTGCTGAAGGCACTCCCGTGCAGGGAATGAAGTGAGCCTGTTTGGAAAAAGCATCCACTACCACCCATATAACGGTGTTCCCATGGCTGGGAGGGAGGTCCGTAATAAAGTCCATCGTGACATCTGTCCATGGACGAGAGGGGGTGGGCTGTGGTTGCAATAGCCCCTTTTTCTTGCCTCCAACCGGTTTTGAGGCAATACAAATAGGGCATCCCTGCACATATTTCTCCACATCTTTGCGCAGGGACGGCCACCAATATTGTCTCCTGACTAGGTGCAGAGTTTTCACAAAACCAAAGTGTCCAGCAGTTTTTGCGTCGTGGCAAAGTTTCAAAACATTTCCCCTGGCCGCAACAGGAACAAAGAGTCTCTCGCCCTTAAAAAAGAGCCCCCCCTTCTCAGTCAGATCAGGGCGGAGGGAGCCAAACTCCGGATCTTGTGACATCTCCTTCTGGACCCAGCCCCCTGGGATGGGCGTATCAGTCTTTACGTGGCTGCGCGTCACGGCGGCCATCCCTAGTTGGGCGGGGGTGAAAACGGTGTCCACCAATGGGTCTCGTTTGCTGTTGTACTGGGGCAGGCGTGATAATGCATCCGCCAAAAAGTTCATTTTACCCGGCAGATGCTTTAGGGAGAAGTTGAAACGGGCGAAAAACTCTGCCCATCTCATTTGCTTGGCGGAAAGCGATCGGGGCTGCTTAAGTGCCTGAAGGTTTTTATGGTCCGTCCAGACTACAAATGGGATCGCGGATCCTTCTAGCCAATGCCTCCAGGTGGAAAGGGCCAATTTTACTGCAGCCGCCTCTTTTTCCCAAATTGCCCAATTTCGCTCTGCCCCCGAGAATTTCTTTGACAGATAGGCTAGCGGGTGTAACTTTCCGTCCTCCCCCTCTTGGAGGATCACGGCCCCCATTGCTACGTCCGAGGAGTCTACTTGTACAGTAAATTGCTTAGAAGGGTCAGCATGGGCCAGTACTGGTTCGGACGTAAACAACAACTTTAGTTTGTCGAAGGCGTTTTGACAGGGGGGAGTCCACAGAAGGGGCGTCCCCGGGCGGCTCGCCGTTTTTCCCCCTTGTTTGGTTTTCAACAAGTCAGTGAGGGGCAACGCCACTTTGGCAAAATTGGGGATGAAAGTCCTGTAAAAATTAGCGAACCCTAGGAAGCTTTGCAGTTGCCTCCTAGTGCGGGGAGGTTCCCAAGCCAGCAAGTCACGCACTTTGCCAGGGTCCATCTCGATCCCCGCTTGGGAGACACGGAACCCCAGAAACTCCACCGCATCGCGGTGGAACTCACATTTAGACAGTTTAGCAAACAATTGGTGCTTCCGCAAGCGGTTGAGCACTTCGCGTACCAGAGCAGCATGACTCTCAACATTCTCAGAATACACAAGAATATCATCAATGTAAACCAACACCCCTTGGTACAATAAATCATGCATAATTTCATTAATCATATTCATGAACACGCCCGGAGCGCCGGCGAGGCCGAACGGCATTACGGTGTACTCAAATTGCCCCAGGGGGGTGTTAAAAGCCGTTAGATATTCGTGCCCCTTCTTGATCCGAACTCGGTAATAGGCTTCCCTCAAATCCAATTTCGTAAAAATTCGTGCCTTCCCCAAGTGGCCCAACAAGTCTTTTATCAGGGGGAGCGGGTAGGCATTGCAGGTGGAGACCGCATTCAACCCACGGTAGTCAGTACACAAACGTAGCGAACCGTCCTTCTTTTTTACAAAAAGGACCGGGGCCGCCAATGAAGATGTGGCCGGTCTAATAAAACCCCTCGCCAAGTTCTTATCCAAAAATTCCCTAAGCTCCGCCATTTCCCGGGGGCTCATGGAATAAAGTTTGGCTTTGGGGAGTGGTTCCCCTTTCTTTAATTCAATGGCACAGTCAGTTTTACGGTGGGGGGGCAGTTGGTTGCACTCTACCTCCGCGAACACATCAGCAAAGTCTCGATACTCAGGAGGGAGCGCTGCCCCCCCCGATCCCAAAGCGGCCACAACCCCCGTCAGTGGGGAATCCCGCGGTCGAGCGTGCTGCTCGCAGGCGGGAGAGGTAAAGTCCACAGTCCCTTCTTTCCACTTCACTAGGGGGTCATGTTCCTTCAGCCAATCCAACCCTAACACACAAGGGAAGGCAGAATGAGGGGCTACCAAAGGCTGGATTTGCTCCCAATGTTTTTTTATGTCCAAGTCCATTGGGCGCGTTTTCGCCGTGGCCTCCCCTCCGGGGGCACATTTCCCATCCAATTGGGTGATGGGCAAGGGTTCCCTCAGCGGCACCTTTCCCACCCCCAAAGTCTCGGCCAGTGCCGGGCTCACTAGGGATTGGGTGCACCCTGAGTCCACGATACACCGGACTCCCACTGTTTTCCCCGACTTGGGGTTGGAGAGCTTGGCAGGTAGGAGTAGTAAGGGGGAATCACTCACCACGCGTTTGCCCCTGTTGGCGGCCTGCTGGCGGGGCGCCTTTACAGCAGACCGTCCTCGTTTCCCGACTGCTCCTCGGCTTGATCCTCGTCCTCCAGCCCGCTTCCCTCCTCCGAGTCGTCCACTGCTGGCACGGCCGCCACTGGCACCAGGAGAGACTTGGCACTTTTCTTGGGAGTGGTTTTCTTGACGGGCTGGGCTTTCGGTGGGGCGCTGCTCACGGCCCTCGGGGTCGCTGTTGCTTTTGTGGGGCAATTTGCGAGAAAGTGCCCCGCTTGGCCACAACCCAAACACAGCCCTTTTTCCATGCGCCGGGTGCGCTCAGACGGCTCCAACTTGGCTCGGGGCTTGGTTTTCGCCGGGGTGGAAGTTTTCGCCACGGTTTTGCCTGCCAGGACTTGTACCATCGAAGCTCGCTCCAATCGATTTTCCATCTCCCCAGCCAATTGGACCCACCCTTCGACTGTAAGCGGGTCTTCCAGGAGGAGGCATTTGTCTGCCAGAGTAGGATTGAGGCCTCCCACAAACGACAGCACGCGTTGGGGCTCCGTCCAGTCCGGCACCGAGGAAGCCAGCTCTTTAAACTCCCTGGCGTACTCGACCACTGACAACTTCCCTTGCCGGTGAGCCCTGAGTTTCTTCTGCGCGGTCTCTCGCTCGAACGGTTCCACGTACATCTGGCGCAGGGCTCTCATGAAATGGTTGTAGTCACGAATGGCTTGGGGGTGATAGCGGTACAAGTCCACAAACCACTTGGCTGCTTTGCCTTCTAGGGCTTGGCCCACGAAACGCACTTTCTCAGCGTCGTCCTGGAAAGTGAACCCCATTTCCATCATGTAGGCCTGGAGGTGCACCAGAAACGTAGGAAAATCGGAGGGGTCTCCGGAAAACTTAGCCTTGAATTTATAGGTGCTCCGCATCTCCACACCCCGGAGGTGGGCTGGTAGGCGCCCCGGGCCCCAATCCGCCGGTGCCGGGGCCGGTACTGGGGGTCTTGCACCGCGGCCGATGCCTCGTCCTCTCCCCGCCGCCACTCTTGCTCGTTCCGCCGCCCGGGCTGCCTCCGCTGCTCGCGCTGCCGCTCGCGCCGCTTCGCGCGCCGCTGCTGCCGCCGCCGCCTCGGCTCCCGCAACGTCCGCCGCCGCCGCCGCTGCTGCCGCCGCCGCTGCGTCCTCGCCTCCGTCCGCGCCGTCTCCTCCGGCTCCATCGCCGCCCGCGCCGCCTTCGTCCTCTCGCTCCTCGCCCTCGCCTTCTTGTTCTCGTTGCGCTCTCGCTCGAGCCTCTGCCTCCGCCTCGATTTCCAGCTGCGCCCTGGCCCTGGCCAACGCCTCAGCATCCGCTGCCGCTTGCGTGTCCGCCATGCCGTGCTCCCGCAGTGCAAGCCCACCACTCACTCGTCGCAGGCTGGTATCGTGCGCACCACCACCAAGCACTTCCTTCAGCAGGCGTTGCGTTCGGCGCTTCTCCTCCGGATCCAACCGACCCGAAAGATCCTGCAGCCAGTTAGTCACCCTGTCCAGCTTGTACTGCAAGTCCTGTGTCTCACCCACAGGCTCCAGCGCGTAGCTAGGCAGTCCCAGGTGCTCCGGCCACCTCTCATCCCCAGTAGGGCGGTCGTATTTAGACAATCGCCTGCGCTGGGTGACGTGTCGTTCCAAAAATTCCTCGGGCCCCGGGGTTGTCCCCGAGATTGCCCGCATCATGCCCGAGCTGTGCGGGCCGGCACTCGCGCCGTCGCCCTGGGAGAGGTCCCAATCCAGGCCCTCTCCCTGCTCAGAAAAAGTATGTCCCTCGCCCTGCATTTTGCAGGTGAAAGGAGTTGCGAGATTTGACTTGATGTCAGACGCACAGGAAACTCACAACAAAACTTATTCAAAAGAAAATAGTTTTATTGATTAGCACTATACGCATTGGACTGAAAGTCAAATCTGACTCGAAGCCAGATTTGCCTCAGCTTATCAATACATTTCTCCCGCCCAAAACTTGACAGTTCCCAAGGAGGGGGGTTAGTGAGGAAAGACATATGTGAAACAACAACAGGATTCCAAACTCCCATCCTTGAGAGAATTGACAACAACCCTGTGTGCCCATAACAAGATAAGGTTAGAATAACATCACTATTCTATTTTATTGCTACAAACTACAAGGCCGGGGCTAGCAGGCGCCAGGTTCAATTAAGCAGTATAACTGACATGGAGGAACTCAGGCTAATTTATGACAGAGATTCTACAATCCTGACAGTAAGATGTCGTATTTTTTTTTGCTCAGACCACAACTGATGAGAGCTGCTTGTCAAAAGCCTGATCGATGTTTTGCCATTTGCTATTTCATGCTGTAGCTTTTACTGCCTCTGCATGCAATGTCTGTAATGACATTGGCTTACTATGCAGGTCCCTGAGACCCTTTAGAGTCATGCCTTTGCTTTCATAGCCAACCCCATCCTCTGTTAGACTCTGAGTGTGACAAACTGCTCTCTCTGACTCAATCACCCTGGGAACTATCAGAGAATCCTTGGAGCCCAGGCAGCCGTTTCATCATAATGGACCATTTGCACCCAAACTGATTGATCCTGGGAGGGGCTGAGATCTTTGGATTGAAAAGGGGTTGCTTTTGTAGAATCGACAGTCTTAGCAAGGACCCCGCGTTGAGCTAATTGTTCCTCTTCAATAAAGTGCTTTTTTTTCCTGAATGGAAAAGCAACGGGAGCGATCGGAGATTCTCACACTGTTCAGAAGAAACGATCGCTCACTACAAGCAAAATAAAATTAAGAAAAAGATAGTAAGCAAATTTGTTCCATCCTAGAGTTAGAGCAATCAGTCTGATACTTCCTTGGCTTTTTGGCCCACTGTCCTCCCGGCCGTTCTACCAAACTTCCCTGCTGTTATGACTTGAATGTGCTTTTTCATCAGCCCCGCTTCTATTAAAACCCATCCATTTTGTTTTGCATCTCTGTGTTTTTCATTCTACCGACTATTCTGTCTGTCCTTCAGCTACCTTGAGTCTTGGCCCAGAACTCTTCACTCAACCTTGGCTTGACAGCATACATGACAAGTGGAGATAGGCTAGGACATCAGGAAACGAAGACCTCTGAATGAACAGTCTTCTGGAGTGAAAAGAACGACCTTCACTCTCCTTTTTTGGTACGTTTGATGCTGTGTCATTTCCCCTTTCAATGGTGCATCAACCTAGGGTACAAATGCTCTATGGTTTTATAAAAAGCTCCTGGCACTGTTTATGGATGCTTTTGCAAATGATGCTGATTAGTACCCCTCTTTTCTTTCACCCATTTGCTACTTGTGCTTAGCATTGGCTGTGCCAGATGTTTTGAAGACTCTTGCTCATGAGATTGGTTAGAATTGATCAGGGATCCCTGATGTGGTGGCCCCCAAGGTTTTTAAAGGGGTTTTCCCCCAGCTTTGCCACTGAATATTTGATTGTCAGTGCCAGCCTTTCTCAACATTTTAACCATTGAGAACCCCCTGAAATATTCTTCAGGCTTGGAGAATCCCCAGAAGTGGTGTGATTGTACAGAGTACAGTTGGGAAGCATGACTATGGATAGACCCATCTGAGGTCCCTTCCCCTCCAGGCCCATCACTGGCCATTGTGGGAGGAGGGGGCGTGTCCACATGACCATATATGACCATATATGGTTTTCACAACTGGGGTTTCACGATGGCCCCGGAGTTCCTTGATGGGGCTGGAAAAGTATCCTGAATGGGTGGGAGTGAATTAATTTTTAATATATTTAATTTTGTTAAATATTTATAGGGTGCTATGACCATATAGGGTCATGTCAACTCCCCCCTCCCCAAATGGCTCATGATGGGCCTGCAGGGGGTGGTAAGGGAGGGGCCCCGTGTGGGCTTGTACACAACTATTCTTCCCAACCATATTCTGCACAATTGCACCACATCCGGGGTTCCTCAAAGCCTGAAGAATATTTCAGGGGTTGCTCAATGGTAAAAAAGCTGAGAAAGATTGAGCTGCACATTTGGATGCCTATGGAGTTGCTGTGGAACTATGGCTTGCTACGTGCTTTCAAACTCTTTTATAGTGCGTTGTGTATCAAAATGTGCAATGTGCGAGCATCCACACACATGATGTTCTCAGAAATTTGCAGCAGAATCATCAGCAGGATGCGGAATAGAGCATTCAGTGCAGCCAAGTCTATATGTTTTTAGCAGCCCAGATCTTCAAGACTAAAACAAAAAAAGTGTATTTTTTAACAGACCTTTCTTATAGGGATTTCCTTCCTTGTACTCAAATCACTGTAGGCTCCCTCATCCACTAAAGGGCATCAGGGACTCCTGGGGGTTGGTAGGGAGCCAAGAACCAGATAATATTGGCAAGTAATCTCAATAGCTGGGCAAGTCACCAAATCACCCTGGGAGGCTTTTTCTACACAGTTGAATGTCACCTTTTGCTGTAGCTTGATGCGAGCAAAAACACATGTTTTGCTGGGTCGATTTTAAAACACAAAAATTACTTAGTCTGATTCTTTCCCGCTGACATTTCTTTTATGTTTTGTTGCCGAAAAATTGGATTTCTGATGACACAGAAAGATACACCTCTGGCAAGGAAGAGCCTTTTATAGCTCAAAGGCCCACCAAGCAGTTAAGAACCCCTTGAATCATTCTTCAGGCTTCGAGAGACCCCTGAAGTGGCACGATTGTGCAGAATATGGTGGAGAAGCCTAGCTGTGGACACGCCCACCTGGAGCCCCTCCCCGTCCTACCCCGTCCAGGCCAATCATTGGCCATTTTGGGAGAGGGGGGGCAGGTCGACATGACCATATATGGTCAGATCACCTGATAAATATTTAACAATTTTAAAAAATATATGAAAAATGAATTAATTCCCAACCCTTCAGGAACCCTTCCAGGGGCATCAAGAAACCCCAGGGTTTCATGAAGCCCTGGTTGAGAAACCTGCACTAGGGCAATATTTTAATGGATTTGAAACGGTGTTGTTTGTATGATGATGTAAACCACCCTGGGCTTTTTGGAAGGGCGGTATAAGAAGGCAACAATAAAGTCAATAGGCAGGTAAAAGTTCTCCAGTAAGTTTTCTGCTGCAGTTCCGTAGTGGGCTGTCAGCTCCGTCAGAACAATTGATCTCCAACAACATAAAAAAGCCAAGACTGGATGGCTTGCCCCCTCTGCTGCACCCAGGCAGCCTCAATAAAGGCTTCTGAAACAAAAGAAGGAAGGCGGAGGGGGTGGGAGAGCAGAATCAATCCCCGTTAGCTTCAAAGATCACCCCAAGAGGAGTGCGGAAGCATCGTGGGCAGAATACAGAGAGAGGCAAAGAGAGGAAGGAAAACACTCAAATGGACCCAGAATTCCGAATGCAAATCATGGCTTTGAACTTCGAGAGCAGCTCTGAATTATTTCAAAGCGACAACGGAGCCCAAACACTCTTCTCGGAGTTTCAGAAGGAGCACAAGGTTGCAAAGCTCAAACTTTCTGCATTTTCAAAAGAGTATTTTCTGGCGATGGATTGAGAGAGGGAGAGGCAAGTGGGCAGACTCCCCCCAGCAGATTCTCAGTCTCCTCCACACCCTGGAAGAGTTAAAGGCCACCATTAGACACCAATTCAGTGAAATAAATGAGGCTGAATGCATTTTCTTAAAAGAGAGAGACAGAGTCCATTCAATGAACATCCGTGGGCAAAATAGGTCAGTGAAAAGAAGGAAAAATGAGCAAAGGAAGACTGGATACAGATGAGAGATTTTCCTGGTCTGCTTACAATGCTTATCATGGGAGGGGCTGTGTCTCAGTGGCAGAGCATCTGCTTGGCTTTTAGAAGAAGAAGAAATGTTGGCTTTCGTACCCCGCTTTTCACTCCCCCAAGGAGTCTCAGAGTGGTCTACAGTCGCCTTCCCTTTCCTCTCCTCACTACCCTGTGAGGTAAGTGAGGCTGAGAGAGCTCTGAGAGAACTGTGACTGGCCCAAGGTCATCCAGCTAGCTGCATGTGGAGAAATGGCTGCCGCTGCCGACCACTATGCCAAGTTGGTTCAGACCCTGGTATCTCCAGTTGAAAGGACCAGGTAACAGCTGATGTGGAACCCCTTTGCTCAAGACCTGGGAGAGATGCTGCCCATCTGAGTAGACAATACTGACCTTGCTGGACCAAGGACCTGACTCAGTATAAGGCAGTTTTGTGTGTGTTTGTGTGTGTGTCACTTGGAGGTGAGGTGGTAGGCTCAGCTCAGAATTGACCATGTCTGTCAGGAAGGGTCTGTTGGCTGCCTACGCCTAGCCAGGAAGGGGATTGCAGAGGGAGAATGTGAACGCTGTCAACTATGTCATTTCATTTGTCACTTCCTAAAAAAGGAATGTGACTGTCGTAGCCAGAACGACTTAAATGACACATATCTGTACAGTAAATTATTGACAAGACATTTTGTAATTACCGAGTACACTTGGTGAAGTGCTTAGGAGCAAAGACTTCTAATCTGGCGAGCCGGGTTTGATTCCTCCATGTGCAGCCAGCTGGGTGACCTTGGGCTCGCCACGGCACTGATAAAGCTGTTCTGACTGATAAGGAATATCAGGGCTCTCTCAGCCTCACCCACCTCACAGGGTGTCTGTGGTGGGGAGATGAACAGAAGGCAATTGGAAGCTGCTTTAAGACTCCTTTGGGCAGTGAAAATTGGGGTTGTTGTTAGCTGCGAAGTCGTGTCAGACCCATCTCGACCCCATGGACAATGATCGTTGACCCCATTCCTCGAAGTCCATTTAAGTTTGCACCTACTGCTTCAGTGACTCCATCCAGCCACCTCATTCTCTGTCGTCCCCTTCTTCTTTTGCCCTCGATCGCTCCCAGCATTAGGCTCATCTCCAGGGAGTCCTTCCTTCTCATGAGGTGGCCAAAGTATTTGAGTTTCATCTTCAGGATCTGGCCTTCTAAGGAGCAGTCAGGGCTGATCTCCTCTAGGACTGACCGGTTTGTTCGCCTTGCAGTCCAAGGGGTATAATTGGTGTATAAAAAACAATTCTTCTTCTAGATTTTGGGGATGTAGGCACACCCCTACCATCATAATCCATTTCCCCCCTTTTCCCGGCAAGGAAGAAATTTCAGAATCCAAGTGCCTGAACTGGTACATAACTTCAAACAATATTTCCTTTTAGACAAAACAAGGCTTGAGCACAAGTTTTTTTTTTTAAATCTCTTTTGTCTTGATTCTCAAGGACCGT
Source organism: Paroedura picta (assembly GCF_049243985.1). NCBI lineage: Eukaryota > Metazoa > Chordata > Lepidosauria > Squamata > Gekkonidae > Paroedura > Paroedura picta. The sequence continues at coordinate 12,426,157 of NC_135374.1, read as the reverse complement.
TGGGAGCCAGTGTGACAACGTGACAAAGAACCTTGATGCTGTGAATAATGGGGACGAGGGAAGGCGGGAAAATAGCCCTGAATGCAGATTTCTGCTTTATTGATGCAAAGAGAAAGATTGGGACCGTGGTAGGAGGCCAGGCTGAAAAGAAAATCGGGCAGGCGTCCTGAAGGCACCTGTGGTGCTCTTCTCCTCCGCATTCATGAGACAGATCTCTGACACAAAGAACATCCAAGCAAGAAGGTTTCTCTCTGGATTCCTGGAAGACATTTTTCTGCAAAACTAAGAAATACGGACTCCAATTTCTTCCAAAGAGCAGCTCGGTGGGAGGATATGGCCATTAATCAGCAGCTGGCCACCAGTTCCTTCGCGTCCAGTTTGGTGTAATAGTTAGGAGCGCGGACTTCTAATCTGGCATGCTGGGTTCGATTCTGCACTCCCCCACATGCAACCAGCTGGGTGACCTTGGGCACACTACAGCACTGATAAAACTGTTCTGACCGAGCAGTGATATCAGCGCTCTCTCAGCCTCACCCACCTCACAGGGTGTCTGTTGTGGGGAGAGGAAAGGGAAGGCGACTGTAAGCCGCTTTGAGCCTCCTTTGGGTAGAGAAAAGCGGCATATAAGAACCAACTCTTCTTCTTCTTCAGTAATATCAGGGCTCTCTCAGCCTCACCTCCCTCACAGGGTGTCTGTTGGGGGAGAGGAAAGGGAAGGTGACTGTAAGCCGCTTTGAGCCTCCTTTGGGTAGAGAAAAGCGGCATATAAAAACCAACTCTTCTTCTTCAGTAATATCAAGGCTCTCTCAGCCTCACCTCCCTCACAGGGTGTCTGTTGGGGGAGAGGAAAGGGATGGTGACTGTAAGCCGCTTTGAGCCTCCTTTGGGTAGAGAAAAGCGGCATATAAGAACCAACACTTCTTCTTCTTCAGTAATATCAAGGCTCTCTCAGCCTCACCTCCCTCACAGGGTTTCTGTTGTGGGGAGAGGAAAGGGAAGGCGACTGTAAGCCGCTTTGAGCCTCCTTCTAGCAGAGAAAAGCGGCCTATAAGAACCAGCTCTTCTTCTTCCTCCTCTGACTTCGATTTGCCTCAAGTTCCCTTGTTGATGGGCCTTGTAGGTCCCTTCCGAGTGACGCAAATGATTGCACGCAGGAAGTCAGGTGCTGGACACCCCTTAAGGAGCTCTTAAGGGCAATCCTGAGTGGAATCTACACTTCCACACACACTGACTTCAAAGGGCTAGCCCTGCTTCTGATGATGCTGAGAACACTCAAGCCGTGAGTGTGTCACTTGGACCGTTTATGCACTGGAGGTTTCATGCCAGGCTGCAGGCTGGAGTTTTAGTCATGGCAGGTTGTCCCACCTCTTCCTGCACCCACATGGGGGAGCATTTGGCCTGGTGCACCTCATCCGGCCCGGACTTGTGCTCCTGCACGAGAGCTGGGGCAGTGAAGTTCCCAGTGCATAAACGGTCTTGGAGAAGAAGAGGGCCAGGGATGACAGCAGAGCTTTGTTGAACTGCAAGGATCAGGAGCAATGGATTCCAATGACAGGAATGGGGGTTCCACTTGTTTATTTATTATTAGATTTATAGACCACCACTCTTGGCCAGGCCAGCTCGTGGCGGTTTACAATACAAATAGAAAAGATACAAAAACCATTAAAACCTGATGCAATTCACTCAATTGATGGCGGCAATAGTCAATATCTTACTCTCCCACACAGACCGACTCTTCTGCTTGCATCCCAGTAGAGCAGGGATAGTCAACCTGTGGACCTCCAGATGTCCATGGACTACAATTCCCATGAGCTCCTGCCAGCAAACGCTGGCAGGGGCTCATGGGAATTGTAGTATATGGACACCTGGAGGACCACAGGTTGACTACCCCTGCAGCAGAGGACTCTAGGTGAGGTTAGCTTGGGGGGTACAGATTTTGAATGGAATGGGAGGGACCTGATCTTACTATCCCAGTCCCCACCCTGGCCTCAACCAAATACCTGGCGGAAGAGCTCCGTCTTGCAGGCCCTGCAGACTCCAGAGAGCTCTGTCAGGGCCCTCAGCTCTTCCGGGAGCTCATTCCACCAGGTCAGGGCCAGGGCTGAAAAAAACCCTGGCCTGGGTTGAGGCCAGGTGCATTTCCCAGGGGTCCGGGACAACCTGAATATCAGAAAGCATTTTCGGATGGTACGAGCTGTTCAAAGATGCAACATACTACCATGGAAGGTGGTGGCTGGGGGCCCATAACTGAATTAAAAATATAGAATCATAGAATCATAGAATCATAGAGTTGGAAGGGGCCATACAGGCCATCTAGTCCAACCCCCTGCTCAATGCAGGATTAGCCCTAAGCATCCTAAAGCATCCAAGAAAAGCGTGTATCCAACCTTTGCTTGAAGACTTCCAGTGAGGGGGAGCTCACCACCTCCTTAGGCAGCCTATTCCACTGCTGAACTACTCTGACTGTGAAATACTTTTCCTGATATCTAGCCTATATCGTTGTACTTGAAGTTTAAACCCATTACTGCATGTCCTCTCCTCTGCAGCCAGCAGAAACAGCATCCTGCCCTCCTCCAAGTGACAATCTTTCAAATACTTAAAGAGGGCTATCATGTCCCCTCTCAACCTCCTTTTCTCCAGGCTGAACATTCCCAAGTCCCTCAACCTATCTTCATAGGGCTTGGTCCCTTGGCCCCAGATCATCTTCGTCGCTCTCCTCTGTACCCTTTCAATTTTATCTACGTCCTTCTTGAAGTGAGGCCTCCAGAACTGCACACAGTACTCCAGGTGTGGTCTGACCAGTGCCGTATACAATGGGACTATGACATCTTGTGATTTTGATGTGATGCCTCTGTTGATACAGCCCAAAATGGCATATGTTACCTCCCCCCCACAAACAGCCAGAGGTAAGAGGGATTGGGGTTGTAGAGGTTTATTAATTTCTTCTTTTCGGTCTTGGCCTTGTATTGTCCTATCGTTGATAATTCTTTTGGTTCCTGTTTTCGAGAATGCGTTAAAGATTTGCCTCACTCCAAGGGGTACCAGCGGCCGTGATGAATGGTCTTTTTCAAAACCGAAATGAATTGAGAACGCAGTACGAACCCGAATGAGTCAAACACGACTGAAACGCCTCTCTTTGATGCGTATGGAGCATGGATGACTTAGAGAAATGAGCACGTCGAAGGTAATTGAGGATTTTTCTGTTGCCAAGGCTCGGGAACGTTTCGTGTGAACACGAACCGTGTGATTAGCTAAATTTTAACAAGAGTATAATCAGATCATGTTTTTGGTTCTTTTCTGTTTTATGCTAAGGAAGTTTAGATTCATGTTTTCAGTGAAGGGAAGCTGTCAATAACTTCCCTGGGATGGGAGCCCTGCTGGGATGTGTGCTGCACAAGTAACAGCCACAATTAGGGTTGTGTCCTTTAGGATGCTTAGGGCTGATCCTGCGTTGAGCAGGGGGTGGGACTAGATGGCCTGTATGGCCCCTTCCAACTCTATGGTTCTATGATTCTATGATTCTTTGGTGCGGTTCAGCTGTCACAGCAATAACCAAAGCCTGAAGCCGCACATAGGAGGCCTGTGGGCGTCTGCCAGCTGGCATGCCACTGCTGCCACCTCTCCTCACCGTGCCATGGCACTAGCCACCTTGGGCTTCGGTGATCACCGAGGCGGTCGAACCACACCGAACCACATGGAACTGCACAACCCTAGTAATCCACAATCCTAGAGAGCCAGTTTGGTGTAGTGGTTAGGAGTGCGGACTTGTAATCTGGCATGCCAGGTTCGATTCTGCGCTCCCCCACATGCTGCCAGCTGGGTGACCTTGGGCTCGCCACAGCACTGATAAAACTGTTCTGACCAGGCAGTGATATCAGTGCTCTCTCAGCCTCACCCACCCCACAGGGTGTCTGTTGTGGGGAGAGGAATGGGAAGGCGACTGTAAGCCGCTTTGAGCCTCCTTCGGGTAGGGAAAAGCGGCATATAAGAACCAACTCTTCTTCTTCTTCTTCTAACAATTGTGCTGGGCTCGGGCCCCACAAATCCTTAAACTGGCTGTGGTGCTACGGACCCCGCAAAACCTTAAACCGGGCCTGTCCTTGTGTGATTTACCTGATTGCTCCCTGTCCCTGTTGAAGTGTAAATCCCTTCCAATGAACGGTTAGGTTCCCTCGGCCGGATGTAGTTAGTTTAAAGTGAAACTGACCAATAGCACATGCAGGCGGGAAGATCTATTGGGTGGCTTCTGTGTATATAAGTTGGGGTTGGTTGTGGGTTTCTTCGTTCAGTTCTACTTTCTTGTTGTACTGTGCTGGGGTGCTAATAAAGAGCTCAAATCTCTGCCAGTGTCTGTGTCCACCCTGAACCCACGGATTTAACAAATTCCCTCCCCAAGTCCCTTAATTCAGGGGTAGTCAACCTGTGGTCCTCCAGATGTTCATGGACTGCAATTCCCATGAGCCCCTGCCAGCAAACGCTGGCAGGGGCTCATGGGAATTGCAGTCCATGAACATCTGGAGGACCACAGGTTGACTACCCCTGCCTTAATTGATCTCCAGACTCTGGGGATTAGTTCTCCTGGAGGAAACAGCTGCTACAGAGGATGGACTCCGTGACGTCACATCCCAGCTGAGCACCCTCTGTCCCCCAAGCTCCACCCTCCCCAGGCTCCGCCCCCATATCTCCAGGAATGACGGTGACAACTCTAGCCTTGATTTGATAGTGGACTGTCAGGTTATACCAGGTTGGTTAGTATTAATTAGGCCTTAGGGCAGGGGTAGTCAAACTGCGGCCCTCAAAATGCTGGCAAGGGCTCATGGGAATTGTAGTCCATGGACATCTGGAGGGCCGCAGTTTGACTACCCCTGCCTTAGGGACTTGCTTCCCAGGAAAAAGAACAGCTTGGTTCTTCTCTGAATATGAGAACAGAAGGTAATCTTTAATATTTAACACCGTTTTGATAAGAACAAGAGAAAAATGCAGCACTGGGTACAGGAGAACTATCTTGTTCGTATTCACTCATTCATTGATTCCTGGCATGTTCTGATGGGGGGGGCAGGATCTTGTGTCCCCCAGGACTTTGATATAGCAGCTCCCTTCCTCGACTTTGCCTTGAGACTGTAGGTGGTGGTGCCTTCAAGCTCCTAGTTGAGTCTTTCTCAACTTTTTTGCTGTTGAGGAAACCCTGAAATATTCTTCAGGCTTAGAGAAACCGCAGAAGTGGCACCATCGTACAGAATATGGTTGGGAAGCAGAGCTGTGGACATGCCCATCCAGGGCCCCTCCCCTTCCTACCCCCTCCAGGCCCATCACTGGCCATTTTGGGATGGGGACCACCCATTTGGGAAGTCCTTCCAGGGCCATCAAGAAACCCCAGGGTTTCATGAAACCCTGGTTGAGAAAGACTGTCCTAGAAAGATCTCCAAGAGATCAGGTGAGATCAGTTCACCTGGAAGGGAGAGGAATGGGAAGGCGACTGTAAGCCACTTTGAGCCTCCTTCGGGTAGGGAAAAGCAGCATATAAGAACCAACTCTTCTTCTTCTTCTTCTTCTTCTTCTTCTTCTTCTTCTTCTTCTTCTTCTTCTTCTTCTTCTTCTTCAGGAAGAAATGGCCACTTTGGAAGGTGGATTCAATGGCATTATACCCCATTGAAGTCCCTCCCTCCCCCGAACCCCAGAATCCCCAGGGTCCACCCCCAAAATCTCCAGTTGTTTCTCAACCTAGAGCTGGAATCTCCACTTGTCATGCTTCTGGGGCCCTGCTCTCTCCACAGCTATTCCGCCCTCTCCGATCTACAGCTCCCTCAGCAATCAGGGGTCTTCCCCCCTCCTGAGGGGATCCTTTGCTGTGGATATCTAGATTCCAGCTCCGTCTTTCAGAGCTCTTCTTCCATCTTCTCTTGCTGCCCAGGCCAGTTCTATTGAAGGGGGATTGAAAAATCTAAATTCTGATGGGCTCTAATCCAAGTTCATTAACGGAGTCAATAGATTTGCAGGGTTTTCTCTTGGTTGCTCTCTAATCAGGCTAAGGCAGGGGTAGTCAACCTGTGGTCCTCCAGATGTTCATGGACTACAATTCCCAGGAGCCCCTGCCAGCAAATGCTGGCAGGGGCTCCTGGGAATTGTAGTCCATGAACATCTGGAGGACCACAGGTTGACTACCCCTGGGCTAAGGGACCAATACGAGAGCTCTATTTCCCCTCCTTCTCTGATTGGTTAGCTGTTCGACCCCTGAATTTGCATGGCTGTTTAGCTCGCTAATACACATACAAACCTTGCATTTATTCAATGTATATTTTTCTATTTACAATTCTATACACAAATATATACATGTTTGCCCCCCCCCCATTTCTTCACATGGGATTTTTTGTGACTTAATCTCACATCGGGGGACCCCCCCACCCCCAAGTGTCATATTTATTCTGGTCCTGAGTGAAGAATTGCTGGGAAATTTCTCGGGATTTGAGGAAATTGCTTGGGGAGGGGAAGGACATTAGCACAGATGTGATACTACAGAGTCCCCACTTTCCTTCGCCTGTCCTCTGTCCATCAGCTGTAACTCTTGGAAAAACTCCAAGCTCCCCCTGGAGTTAACAAACTGTAACTACAACTATTAGGCATCCTTGTAAAACAGGAGCCCAACCGAACCGAGTTTCATGAGTCACATCTCAGTTCATCCAATACACAAATCGGAAATGTATCTGTCTACCAGATCTTCATGCAATTGCTGAGCCTTCAGTTGGCAAACACTTGTTGCTCTGGAATAAATTTTAGATTCAAGTGGGCAGCCGTGTTGGTCTGAAGTAGCACCGCAAAAATAAGAGAAAATCTTGTTAGCCTATGAAGGTGCCGTTTGGACTCCTGTTTTTAATTTTGCAGCTGCCGTCCAGCCCGTATTGATACCATGTCTTCAACACTCACCGGAAGGCAGCCTTTGTGTTTCTGGGAGCAACTTAATTCCCCCCTCCCCAAGTTCTTAGAGCAGAAATTCCATACTAGGGCTCCATGACAACCCTTCAGGGTATCCCTGTCCTTTTCCCCATATCCTGCCTTAATGAACTGAGCCACAGACTATCTCCGTCATTGCTGTGAAAGCAAGGAATGGGCTGATTCCATTGATCTGGGTTGCTGTTCTTGGGTGGCTTCTGTGCCTGGGAAAGGGGGCGGAGCCTGGAGGCCTACTCTTTTCCCAAACTGCCTCCTTTCTCCCCCCCCCTCAGTCCTCCTTGGGTGTGGCAGGGAGGCGTGGCCAGCTGACATCACTTCCAGGGGTTCCGGGGCTCCTCGACACCTGACTAATATTTCTGGGGTTCCTCCATGGTCAAAAGGTTGGAAAAGGCTATCTCCCAAAATGGTAGCTCAACAGAATCACAGAATCATAGAGTTGGAAGGAGCCATGCAGGCCATCTAGTCCAACCCCCTGCTCAACGCAGGATCAGCCCAAAGCATCCTAAAGCATCCAAGAAATGTGTGCATCCAACCTTTGCTTGAAGACTGCCAGTGACATCATGGGGAACCTTATCAAAAGCTTTACTAGAATCCAAGTAAACGACATCAACCGAATTTCCACGATCCAGCAAACCTGTTACTTGGTCAAAAAAGGAAACCAGGTTGGTCTGGCAGGACCTGTTGGAGACAAATCCATGTGGAATTCCTTGGATCACCAAATCCATGCTGACTTCCTTGGTTCAACAAGCGAAGCCCGTCTCAAAATGGGGAGTTGGACGAAAATTACAGCAGTTCCGAGCTGGTCTGTAAGGCTTGGGTGAGGACACTTTCCCTGCTGGTATTCTGAGTCAGGGGTAGTCAACCTGTGGTCCTCCAGATGTCCATGGACTACAATTCCCATGAGCCCCTGCCAGCATTTGCTGGCAGGGGCTCATGGGAATTGTAGTCCATGGACATCTGGAGGACCACAGGTTGACTACCCCTGTTCTAAGTCACCCCAACGTAGACAATAACTTGCCTGGCAGGAGATTTTACATTTCTATAAGAACCTGTCATTGGTGTGGCAGTTTTTATATTTCACTAAAGGTAATGAGATTTCTGTTCAACTCCCTGCATGATTTATTGCCCGTTTCCTTTCTTGGCTTCAACCTCCCTCCACTTCATCATCCTTTTGCTGAGAGGTGAAAGCCATGGGTATTATGGGCTGATAACCAGCTCTGACATTGCTTGTCAGCCAGAACTCTCTTTAGTGTGATTCCTAGGCAGTCAGACACAAAATATTCGGACTTAATTTTCTGTATCCGAACCATCTATTTTGTGATGTGTGAAAAGATAATGCAGTAGGGATGATCCCTTTGGCCATGATTGGCCGAGCTGCTCTTATGTCACAGAAAGGGCAGCACATTTTGTGAAGATGTAGGATCCACTATGGTTGGGTGGGAAGGCAGGAGTTTGACTTCTGGTTCTCTCCCTCTTCCCTTGCTTTTTCACAACGACCCTGCAAAGCGACTTAGGCTATGAGATAAGGAATGTTCCAAGGGGACCCAGTGAATCAATTTTGGGATATTTGGTTAGTGTAGCAGTTTTCTCAGTAATAGAAATAGGGTCATGTGTGCAGTAACTAAATTCCCAAGAAGTATATTGCAAAAGTAAAACTTACCTTTAGCTAGGTAGATTTAATTCGCATTTAAGTGACAGACAAAAGGAGAGGGGTAATCTTCAGGTCTGCAGAATCCATCCTGCATTTTGTATTTTCAGAAGGGAGTCTTATTGGTGGCCTAATTATTTCTTAATGTTTATGTCTTATTGTTGTATAATGAACTACTGTTGCTCACTGCCCTGAGCTGCTAGGGAGGGCGGTATATAAATTAATTAAATAAATACCGCAAATAACCTAATATGTCTTAAAGAGAAAAAAAGGATAACTAAAACGTCAATTGTGACATTGTACTGCCATCTAGTGCTGGACCAGGTAATTGCATCAGAGTTGCATATCTCCCCAGCGCATTGCACAATGGGTGTAAAAGCCCGCCTTTCACACTGCTTGCCCAACAAGGGTTACTTTTGTGAAATGTGGTGGGCGGGTATCAGCCAGATCTGTTTCTTCTCCCAGGAACTAGAAGGCAGTGATGAATTGTGGTCAAACCTAGATGGGGCCAGCCTTACCTGGTCCAACCTGGCCCTGTGCTTTTCATATGAGGATCAGGATTGAATTGCATGTTTCTGCTGGTTTTTCTCTTTGGAAAACAAGCCATTTTCAGATGCTTCTTGTGCACCACTCAATCACCTTTCTACATACTGATCATACACTGTGCATGTCAATGGTGTACAATATATGTAAAACACAATAGATGTAATCCAAAAATCCAGTTTGGTTTAGTGGTTAAGAACGGCAGCCTCTAATCTAGAAAAACACGTTTGAGTCCCTGTTCTTCCACATGCAGCAAGCTGAGTCATCTTGGTCCAGTCACAGTTTTGTTAGAGCTGTTCTCACAGAGCAGTTCTGTCAGAGCTCTCCCAGCCCTGCCTGCCTCACAGGGTGTCTGTAGTGGGGAGAAGAAGGGAAGGTGAATGTAAGCCTCTTTGAGACTCCTGGTAGAGAAAAGAAGCATATGAAACCCAACTCTTCTTCATACAATAACATATGTGCACTGTAAAAACACATGTGCGGAAGCTATTTTTGTGGGTTCCAGTTTAGTCTGAGGATTATTCATAGAATCATAGACTCATAGAATCATAGAGTTGGAAGGGACCTAATGGGTCATCTAGTCCAACCCCCTGCACTATGCAGGACACTCACATCCCTATCGCTCATCTACTGTAACCTGCCACCCCCTTGAGCCTTCACAGAATCAGCCTCTCCATTAGATGGCTATCAAGCCTTTGTTTAAAAATTTCCAAAGATGGAGAACCCACCACCTCCCGAGGAAGCCTGTTCCACTGAGAAACCACTCTAACTGTCAGGAACTTCTTCCGGATGTTTAGACGGAATTTCTTTTGAATTAATTTCATCCCATTCGTTCTGGTCTGTCCCTCTGGGATTCGCTGTGTATATTTTAAGCTGTTAAGCTGTTCTTATTGCTGCCTTGTTTTCTTGTTGATCATTTTCATGTTTTTTTTAATGGTTCTGTTGTTTTTTGTGGGTCTTGGCTTGAGTTTCTTCAAGCAGGTCTCTGGAAAGGCGCCATAAAAGTTCTCTGAATATGGAAGAAACAAGACGAACCTTCTGCTGAATGCATTCACAGTTCAGGCCCTTGACCCTGGGTGAGATAACACCCATTCCGTGCCTAGTGAAGCAACCCTAGCTTGGCCCCCAGGTTCAGGCCCATGTTGCCCTAAATTACTGTCCAATGTTTGCCAGCCTCATGGTTCAGTGACTACCAAAGAGACCTTCTTGGGCTTTGCAAGCTGACTCAGAACCTCAAGTCGGTAGCATGTGACTTGGTCTCCACCAAGTCCTTTCCGCCCCCAGCATGACATCTCTGGAGGAGGACTGGAAACAGACCCTGGGAACATTTAGTCATTTCGCTCTTACTCCTCATGATTTGGTGGGCTACTGCGTCTTGTCCCCACAGAGGACCCCTTTCCCCCCACATCTCCTTCATCCCACTGAGCATTGCAGTATAGATTGCATCATATATATTGTTTTCATCTCTGTAGATGGTTAACATTATTACAATTGCAAAAAAGCGACCATAAATTGGAAGGAATTTTATAAAACATGACATTCCTAGATATATTCCTACAGAGGGGTGTAGACATGTCTACCTTTGGACACAGATATGACGGGATACCTCTCTATATAGGCTGCCTAAGGAGGTGGTGAGCTCCCCCTCACTGGCAGTCTTCAAGCAAAGGTTGGATACACACTTTTCTTGGATGCTTTAGGATGCTCTGGGCTGATCCTGCGTTGAGCAGGGGGTTGGACTAGATGGCCTGTGTGGCCCCTTCCAACTCTATGATTCTCTATAATCTCTTCCTACACTGAGGTAAATTTTCCCTCCAAAAGCCAGCATGGTATAGCGGTTAGGAGTGCCAACTTCTAATCTGGTGATCTGTGTTTGATCCCCTGTTCCTCCACTTGCAGCCAGCTGGGAGACCTTGGTTTTCTCACAGCCCTGATAAAGCTGTTCTGACCCAGCAGTAATCTCAGGGCTCTCTCAGCCTCACCCACCTCACAGGGTGTCTCTTGTGGGGAGACGAAGGCAAAGCGATTGTAAGCTGCTTTGAGATTCCTTCTGGCAGTGAAAAGCAGGGGATGAAAACCAGCTCTTCTTCTTCGGAATGAAGTTGCCCATCCCACCCTTGTCACTGTTCAATCTCTTTTGTTCAGTCCTGGGGGCTTCAGGGAACAAGCAGAGCCACCTTCTATCAACCCCTCAGCCAGAATCGCACTGAGACTTTTTCAAACAAATGAATATTTTATTTACAAAGAGTGAAGTGGTTGGGATCACACTTTTTGTTGATACAATTTGGTTCTTATTCTGTTAGTCGTTCTTAAGTTACTGGCTGTTCTTAGTTCTTGGACTTTCCTGTCGGATGTTCGGTTTCATATTTTAACAGAGAAGTTTCTTATTTGTGTTTCCCTAAAACACTGTTGCCTTTCTTAGATCTTATGACTGATAGACGTTTCCCTGAAATTCTCCCTGGCTTCTAGAAGGTGGGTCCTCTGGCCTAGCACCCACACTCTTCCTCCAGGGGGTCATTTTCTCCCACAGGACACAGAGGAAACCAATCTGATGTCCTCTCTTCACACTGGGCAGGTGACCTTCTCTCTACAGAAGAATCCCACCCTGGTCTGAATTAGGGACTTCTCCCGCTTGCCCCAAATTCCCGCTGGCAACTATCTGCCACGGTGCTCCAGACAATGTGTAGATTAGGTTTAAGACCTTCAGTGAAGGCTCTTTTCCTTCAGCTAAATTCTTTTCAACAGCAGCTGTTAAGCTAAATACAGATGAGTTCTCCACAGTCACGTCTCACAAAATCCTCTCAGTCAGAACCCAGCCTCCAAATTGAATGAATTTCCTCCAACATACAGCTGGCTTAACAACTCTTCCTCCTCAACTGTGGCTAGTCAATCACAGGGCCCAGAGCCTATGACCCGGGCTCATACAGTTTAGTGAGCAGCTGGAGGAGAAGGCAAGGAGCATGTGGAGAATTGCTGAGGGGTTTTTCTGAGGCTGCTGTCTCTGTGTGAATTAGGACAATATTTGTGGGCAATTTGTAGCCTGCTAGAAAGTGCTTTCTGCTAAGTACTGTTAAGTGATTTCATTTATAGCTGATTGAGGAATTGTATGCTGGGGGTGAAGTGCAGCAAAGGAATTATAAAGCCCTGCCCTGTGCTGGCCGGTGACCTTAAAGGCTCCTTCTTGCCAGAGGTATGAGCTGAAGGGTTGTTGACCTGGGGATTTGTCTGGGCATCACCCTATTATATTTATCTTAAAGATAAAGATTCTATAGGGAAGGACTCTATCTAGGAGACAATAAAGAAGAAGAAGAAGAAGAAGAAGAAGAAGAAGAAGAAGAAGAAGAAGAAGAAGAAGAAGAAGAAGAAGAAGAAGAAGAAGAAGAAGAAGAAGAAGAAGAAGAAGAAGAAGAGTTGGTTCTTATATGCCGCTTTTCTCTACCTGAAGGAGTCTCAAAGCGGCTTACAGTCGCCTTCCCATTCCTCTCCCCACAACAGACACCCTGTGGGGTAGGTGAGGCTGAGAGAGCCCTGATATTACTGCCCGGTCAGAACAGTTTTATCAGTGCCGTGGCGAGCCCAAGGTCACCCAGCTGGTTGCATGTGGGGGAGCACAGAATCAAACCCGGCATGCCAGATTAGAAGTCCGCACTCCTAACCACTACACCATACTGGCTCCATAATGGCTCCTTAATGGATACTAATGGTCTATAACCAGTCACGTGCAAGGAGTGTGCAATGTTTATTTTCCTCCTTGAATTTCAGCCGTAGAATGGGCTGCCTAAGGAGGTGGGGAGTCCCCCCCCCTCACTGGTGGTCTTCAAACAGTGGCTGGACAGATCCTTCTCCTCGATGCTTGAGGCTGATCCTGCCTTGAGCAGTGGGTGGGACTAGATGGCCTGGATGGCCCCTTCCCACTCTAAGATTCTAGGAGTTTAGCTCAGCTGTGGAAGGGGCTGCCTGAGGAGGTGGGGAGCTCCCCCTCACAGGTGGTCTTACAGGTACTCATCAGGGATGCTTTAGGACAGCACTCCTCCCACACCTCTTACCAGACACGGGAACCATATATTGTTGGTTATTTCACAGTTGTAAAAGACAGAGCTCGGAAACTAAGCAGCATTGGCCATACTCAGTGTTTGGGTAGGAGAGCTACCAAGGAAGGCAGAGGCAAGCAGCGGCAAACCGTATCTGAACGTCTTTTGCCTTGAAATCCCCTCCAGGGGGCGCTATAAATTTGCTGTTATTTGACGGCAAAACAACATAGAATCATAGAGTTGGAATGGGCCATACAGGCCAACTAGTCCAACCCCCTGCTCAACGCAGGATCAGCCCAAAGCATCCTAAAGCATCCAAGAAAAGTGTGTATCCAGCCTTTGCTTGAAGACTGCCAGTGAGGGGGAGCTCACCACCTCCTTAGGCAGCCGATTCCACTGCTGAACTACTCTGACTGTGAAAATTTGTTCCCTGATATCTAGCCTATATCGTTGTAGTTTAAACCCATTACTGCGTGTCCTCTCCTCTGCAGCCAACGGAAACAGCATCCTGCCCTCCTCCAAGTGACAACCTTTCAAATACTTAAAGAGGGCTATCATGTCCCCTCTAAACCTCCTTTTCTCCAGGCTGAACATTCCCAAGTCCCTCAACCTATCTTCATAGGGCTTGGTCCCTTGGCCAACATGACGGAAACATACAGGCGAGGAAGCATGATAGCAGTACAATTTCCAGTGCTGTGTAAATCTGCCCAACTAAATACACCAGCAATTGGCTACTAGTTCTCTGCCGGAATGTCTGCTCTGCTTTAGGTACTCTTTCATGTTAGTCTCTTTTTCCGCACCCCCCAATCCTCTGTTATCCATTAATAATAAAATATTCTAAAAGAATATGATTGCCACTAATTTAATTGCAGCATTGATGCTTTGTTTCGGGCTGGATTTCTGCCTGCTTGAAGCAATCTCTGCCCACCCCAGCCCATCTAAGGCTGCTTTTAAAAAAAAGAAACACGAAATCTCATTGGAGAGTTTGCCGCTTAGACAATTTCTTACTCCGCACTGCCATCTTGTGGTGTTTCTGCCTCCCAGACAAAACCACTCTGATCTCGAATTCTATTCCTTTTCCATCACAAAACCTTTTCCTCTTTTGAATTCACTTACCTGTCCCAATCCTAAGGTAAACACCTGGAAACCAAACTCTATTATCCTATATTGCTGTGCCACAAACACAGCAAGGTAAAGGTAAAGGTATCCCCTGTGCAAGCACCGGGTCGTGTCTGACCCTTGGGGTGACGCCCTCTAGCGTTTTCATGGCAGACTCAATACGGGGTGGTTTGCCAGTGCCTTCCCCAGTCATTACCGTTTACCCCCCAGAAAGCTGGGTCCTCATTTTACCGACCTCGGAAGGATGGAAGGCTGAGTCGACCTCGAGCCAGCTGCTGGGATTGAACTCCCAGCTTCGTGGTCAGAGCTTTCAGACTGCATATCTGCTGCCTTACCACTCTGCGCCACATAAGGCTCTTAGGTCAAAATTATGCCCAACCAATAATCTCACTCCTTAAAGCATCCAGTTCCTCATTGTCTTACAACAGCTGTGGGCCTTCTTTTTCCAACACAGAAACAGGGAGTTCAAATGAGTTATACTCCCTGTTTTCTTTCATGGCAAAATTTAGGCTTCAGACTTAGTCTTTTTGGTGTAGTGAAAGCTGGCTGGATGTCGTAGTTAATAGTGGCAGCCTCTGTTCTGGAGAACCAGGTTTGATTCTCCACTTCTCCACGTGCAGCCAGCTGGGTGACCTTGGGCTAGTCACAGTTCTTCCAGAGCTCTCTCGGCCTTACCTACCTCACAAGGTGTTTGTTGTGGAAAGAATTAGGCAACTATAAGCCACTTTGAGATTTCTTTGGATAGTAAAAAGGGGATACAAAAAACAGCTCTTCTTCCTGGGGGCAGAAATGTCCACTCTTCTACTTGATTTCAAAGAAAGAGTTTCTTCCTTTTCACCTCTGTATTGTTTAACTTGTTAAAGATAATTATCCTAGTACTGTTGAAAGACTGTGGTTTGCCAAGCAATTTCACAGCAGATTGATTGCTTTATTCGCAGACCTGTGCCTAATCAAATCTGACTTATCAATTCCACTCACAACCGCTAAAATAATCACAAGGCCAATATTAAATTCAGAGCAGTGCTGCTAACATGATATATTTGCACTTCTAGAAAGGTCAGTAGCTCCACCCCTCCCCCAGGCACATACATTTTGGAGCTATTTGTGAAGTTCAGAATTATCATCATCATCAGTAAACCATATATTTTCAGAAACTACAGGTCACTCGCTACTTGATTGGCCTTTGGCCAGTAATAGCCCTTCCCTGTAGATGAGCCCCTATTGGGAGGGAGCCCTCAGACAGGGAGGGGTGATAAAGAGTCTACTCTGTGCTCCCAACTTCCTGCTGCCCTCAGCATGTGCTGGATGCAAACGGAGCCGGCCCATGGAGTAGTCTGGGGATGGGGAGCTGCAACAGCAGCAGGAGCAGCAGAGGCTCCAATGAGTAGCTCGGCCCTAGAGGAAAGGAGAAGCAGAAGCAGAAGCAGCAGCAGCAGCAGCAGCAGAAGAAGAAGAGTCAATCGCAGTGAGTTGTTTGGCCAGCTTGCCCAGGCTTAGTTGAACTCCTGGGGGTTATATCGAGCCTCCCCCTCCCTCCAGGATCAGGACTGAGTATTAGATCTACCCGAGCCACTAGGTGACCTCCCCTATGTTGACATCTCTGGTCATTAATGTTTACTCTGTCGCCGATGACCTGAAATGCTGAAGGAAGAGTTTTTATGATGATGATTGCATTGTACTGCCATTTATTTAGTTAGTTATTGTCAGTAGAGCTTTAAGGGGAATTAGGGGGGTTATTTTGTTCTTGTGATGTTTTTATGATACAGGCGGCTATGCTGGGAGCGGCGGTATAGAAATGAAATGAAATGGAATGAATGAATGGATAAACAAACAAACAAACAAACAAACAAATGTAGCTTAAACGCATTACTGCAGGTCCTCTCCTCTGCTGCCAGCAGGAACCTTTCCCTATCCTCCTTTAAGTGACAATCTTTCAAATATTTAAAGACAGAAATCATGTCCCCTCTCAACCTCCTCTTCTCCAGGCTGGCCAGTCTCAAGTCCCTCAGCCTTTCCGCACAGGGCTTAGTCCCTAGGCCTCGGATTATCCTCACTGCCTCCAGAACAGCACACAGGACTCCAGTAAGGTAAAGATAAGTAAGTTAGTAAGGTAAGATAAATCTATAGATCTGTAGAGTTGGGAGAGGCCATACAGGCCATCGAGTCCAACCCCCTGCTCAGTGCAGGATCAGTCCAAAGCATCCAGGCTAACTACCTGTCCATCCAATGCTTGAAGACAGCCAGTGAGGGGGAGCTCACCACCTCCTTAGGCAGCCCATTTCAGTGCTGAAATAATCTGTGACACCCCCCCCCCCAATATATCTAGCTGATACCATTCTACCCATGGTTTAAACGCATTACTGCGGGTCCAGACCTCTGCTGCCAACAGGAACCTTTCCCTGGCTGAGGTCCCATTTGCAGGTCGGCATCCCTCGAAGAGCCTCTTGTGGCGCAGAGTGGTAAGGCAGCCGTCTGAAAGCTTTGCCCATAAGGCTGGGAGTTCGATCCCAGCAGCCGGCTCAAGGTTGACTCAGCCTTCCACCCTTCCGAGGTCGGTAAAATGAGTACCCGGCTTGCTGGGGGGTAAACGGTAATGACTGGGGAAGGCACTGGCAAACCACCCCGTATTGAGTCTGCCATGAAAACGCTGGAGGGCGTCACCCCAAGGGTCAGACCTGACTCGGTGCTTGCACAGGGGATACCTTTCCCTTTACCTTTATCCCTCGAAAAGGAAACAAATCCTGCATGGCAAATCTTACAGATGAGGCTGACTCAACCCAGGTACCGAAAGCTGAAGAGGGGACGGAGAGCCGAGAGATGTGGGCTGGCTGACGGAATGTAACTTGGGTGGAGGAGAGGCTGTTGTTCCTTCATGGCCTCTCAAGTGGGAGAGGCCTAAGGGCTACTGTCAGGGGAAGGTTGTGGAGGAGGAGGAAGAGAAGGGTCAGCGTTGGAAGGCAGGGATCCAATGCCCAGTCCCACTCCCTCAAAGGCTACGGGGGACATGCGACACTGCCGGTGTGGAGAAGACACAGGAAATGAATCATCCTAGGACAAAAAACAAATGTAGAAGACTATCTCGAGAACGCTAGGCCCAGAACCCTATGGAGGGGGAGCCCGAGGAAAGAATGTTTGAGTCTATGTCCCGGAACTACTGATAATTGTTTGATTATGTTCTCCTGTGCAACATTTTTAAAAGCTTAGAGTCTGAAATAATTCTTATGAGGCCTATGTCCTAACCTCTTCTCGAGGGCTGGTTGGCTACGGGCTCCATGCTTCTAGGGCAGGGGTAGTCAAACTGTGGCCCTCCAGATGTCCATGGACTACAATTCCCAGGAGCCCCTGCCAGCGAATGCTGGCAGGGGCTCCTGGGAATTGTAGTCCATGGACATCTGGAGGGCCGCAGTTTGACTACCCCTGTTCTAGGGGCTCCCCAAGGTTTCTCCCCCCCCCATAGATGAGGGCTGCAGCCTCTCTCATCCCCAATTTTCTGCCTTTAAGGACACTTGGAGTGCCACCCCTTTCCCCTATGGGGGCTCCTTCTGCCCCAGTCTGGTTCCTCCCATAACAATTGTACTCTGCTAGGGCCCTCCAAATCCTTAAACTACTCCTGCTCTTCTCTGCCTGAAACCCTAGTGGGGGGGGGGAATGTATGTTCAAAGAATCATAGCATAGAAAGGTACCTCCAGGGACATCTAGTCTAACCTCCTGCACAATGTAGGAACAACTATCTGCCCACCCAAGGTGACCCCAATTTCATGCCCAAGTGATCCCTCCACCAAAAATCTCCAGAATCCAGCCTGGCCTGGAGGGAATTCACCTACCATCCCACAGTGGTGATCAGCCACTGGGAAGGATGGGCCGCACGAGAAAAACACCGGCACATCCCTTCCTGCCCACCCACTCACCATCTGCCGAACTCCATAAAATCAGCATTTCTGTCAGATGACTATCTAGCCTCTGCTGAAAAACTTCCAAAGGAGAACCCACCACCTCCCGAGGAAGCCTGTTCCACTGAGGAACTGCTCTAACTGTCAGGGACTTCTTCCGGATGTTTAGCCGAAAATTCTTCTGAATTAATTTCATCCCATTGCTTGTGGTCCGACCCTCTGGGGCCACAGAAAACGACGGCAGAAGTCGATTAAAAAGTCGACAATTTTTTTTTAATTTGAAAACTGGTTTTAACGATCAACTTAGCAAATTTTGGCAGTTACAAACCTGTACATTTTTTTTGTTTGTTTTCCATTTTTATAGCAAAATAACACAAGACAATACTGCCAACAACAAATATAAAAGACCGATGCTTCTGCTGATGAGGGACCAGATCCGCTTGAAGAGATCACCCTCCCTTTTGCATAAGGTTGTCGTCGTGTGGTTGGAAGAATGACCGAACCTTTGGAATGGGTGCTTGAAATGGTATCATAAACCAATAAGAGTTGTGACAACACAAACAGGGCAGTGTGCGACTTTAGGCCGGAAGACGGCCTAGGGCGCTTTCCTCCAGCGTAAAGAACCTTCCTCCAATTTAAACATGCCAGGATCCTAAGGAGAAGAGGGTGACTTAGTGGCGTAATAGGATGCAGCCCACTCGTCCGTAACCCCAAAGTCATTTGGAAACAGCCTCTTAGAGAAAAGAAATGATTCAACAAACAACTGACCCAAAAGAAAAGTTAGCAGTGCGCTCTGAAGCAATTAGAAAGCCCCCTTTTCAAATTTGCTGCTACCCATTTGCTCCTTTCCCCACTGCCTTGACACGGATGCTTGGCAGAATCCACAAACAACCTGTGACGAGGGAATGAACAGCAACCTGATTGGCCTTGAATTATCTACAAAA
The DNA here is from genome assembly GCF_049243985.1 of Paroedura picta. Classification (NCBI taxonomy): domain Eukaryota; kingdom Metazoa; phylum Chordata; class Lepidosauria; order Squamata; family Gekkonidae; genus Paroedura; species Paroedura picta. The sequence goes on along the minus strand of NC_135374.1, from coordinate 12,407,037 downwards.
GCCCGGTGATTTCAAAATTATTATATACATTATTTTATAAATTCTTCTTCTCTTTTAAACACCAAAAACATACATCTTTTACAAACCAGCCTGCTCGCGACAGGTAAAATTTACAAGACTATCCTTCTTATACAGTGCTTTCAGGAGAACCTTCTGACATTTCCCAAAATGAACCTCCCCGATGCAGTTTAAGATGGGATGGTCAAATTGCTCATGTAACCCCCCCCTTCCCGCCCCCCAGGCCTTCACGGACAGGACTGAGTGATCCTGATGAGGATTCCCGTTTCCTCCCTCCCGTTCAAACATATCCTAAACACGATCGAAGCCTGGCTATATGGCCTTGTAGTGAGTTTGTAAATTATTGCTTTTGTTAAAAACAACAACAAAAAAATTGTACACAACGAAATGTATTTATTTGCATGACGCTGCCCCTCTTGCCCTCCTCCCCTGTAAAACATTTTCAGTGCCTTTCCGTTTGATGCATAGCCTTGGGAATTTCAAGTGTAATAGCAAGGGTTTTGAACGGACGAACTTCTATTGGGGGAATGCCTTATCGGCATGTGGGGGGGGGGGTCTGAGATCAAGTAGGCAAAACAGGCCCAAACAAAAATCACCCACTGTGCGGAATTTTGAAAAACCTATGAAAAAAAGGTGATGTTCCAGCCGTTTATAATGATTTCTGAAACCACCGTTCAGCCAATGTCCCAGCAACTGCTTTCTGGAAGAATCGTCTGCAGTAACATCTAGCCAATTCTTAGGGAGGTGGTAAAAACAATATATTATTTTTGAACAGATGGGGTACCCCATCTGCAGTCTGAAATAATAGAAACCCAAAATACAGCTCCGGTACCTTGATGAGAAGTAGCTCTCAACACAAAATGCTGAAAAGCGAATCAGCGAAGGGTGATAATTTTGGCATAATGATTTTTGAGGTTAGTAGACTCCTCCTCTCCCTTAGGGCAGAGGGACAATTTTTCCGGTATTGGGGGTGGTGGGCATTGTTGATAAGACAACCAGGCTCAGGGGGAGAGATCATCAAATGAAGGGGTAGACCGTAGACAAAATCTGGCAAGAGGAATGTCCAAGATGCCGTAGCGGTCTAGGTAGGAGGACGACATGCAGGGTATGTAGGAAGATAGGGGGCTCCTACCAAGAGCTCCCGTATGTTTAGGCAGCCTAGCTTAAGCAGCATTCGGGGCTGATCAGTGGAAGACAACTTAGAAAGCATACAAAATAGCAGTGGTTGGCCGCTTGCTCATGCATATGGTTCCCCATGATTCCAATTATTTCCCTGGGTGCCGTCAATGATACGTCTTTGTAATAGTATTAATAATAATAAACCGAGCCCAAGGAAGCACGAGTGATTCATCTCTGGAAGTGGAAGCCTGGAAAAATGACGTCATAATTACGAGACGGGGGCCCAAACCCACAACTTGCTGATTCGGTTGAGCCACGGTTCAGGAGTGAAACTGGTGCAATCATATCTGGATCTGCCTGAAGCAACGCTGATGGGCAATGTGAATCTGTGAAGGACCAGCGACAGACGGCAGGAATTACTCGTCGCCGTCCCTTTCTAAAAGAAAGGAAGGATGCTAAAAGGGTGCTCTTCAGTTAGGCTAGCCCGCAAACCATCTAGTCTCTCCCAAGCGTCTCCTCCTTTGACAAATTCAAAGCTACGTTGACCTACTCCACGTCATTTGGAAGAACCGTTCAGAATTCTGGAACGTAACTCAGTGTTCATTTCCTTCCCAATTGGCAGATGCAAAATTTCAAGTATTAGGGCTTTCTCTTCCCTCTGCAGAAAACCCTGGAGGGGACACAAGGGGGGCTGCTGAGGGGTGGAGGAAGCACTCCAATTACACATAGGCTGGATCAACAGATTCCTACTGTGTTCACAAAGGGGTGTGAGTGGAAAGAGAAAATACGCCACTGAATAGAAGAGGAGGTATGGTTTGGTCTAGTACTTTCCCAACCAGTTCATACGAGCAGTATACTCTCTGCGCTCAAAACTAATTTTTACTGCTTCTCTGAATTCTAACCTAATCACCTGTCAGTGGTACATTGAAAGTAGCCACAGAAACCTTTGTAACCAAATTCTCAGTGCGGGCGACGGGGACCGTAAACGATAAATAACCCATGAATTAGGCGGGTTTACTATTAAAATTGTTACCTGCTCTTCGCTGGGTTTTGTTGCTACTTTTTACTCTTTTTGCTTTGTTTGGTTGTTGGCAAATGATCAACCAATGTCTTCTTCTGCAGAAAGAACCTGGCCTTTAATTATCCCAATGAAACCAGCAATGGTTGGAAGTTAAGGAAATCTCTCACTTAAGGGATGGCGTGTGCTTGAAATATTAATTTATTGTTGTGTAGACACAGAACCATGGTAGGTCACCTTTTCATCTGTGATACACTCTCCAAGGGTATTAATTTGCTCCTCTAGTATGGCTGCTCAAAAATCCTCATGAAAGATGCCTCTGCCTCTGTAAAGAAACCCCTCTGTATTACTGAATGCGACCCTCTTGATTATAGGTAGTTTCAGGAGGGTAGCCATGATGGTCGATAACAGAAGAGTGAGATTCGAGTCCAATAGGACCTTAGAGACCAAGATGGTCAGGGTATAAGTTCTTGAGACAGAACTCCCTTCATCTTATGAAAGAAGGTTTGGCCCTTGAGAACTTGTATCCCCAAAAACTCGTGGCTTTCCAAAATGCTAGTAGGCTTCAGTTCTTCTCTTGCTTATAGGTAGGATAAGAATCCAGGAGCTGTACTGTAGTGCACATATATCAATACGCACACAGCAGGCCAAAGATTTCTGGTTGTGTTTAAGTGGACCCTAGCTCTTAATTCAGAACATTGCTGAAGCCAAAGAATTTGTATCCATCCCAATCCCCCCACATTATCTGGATCTCAATTAAGCAGAATTATCTGGAAGTTTGGACTTTTGCACACACAAATTCATGGTCTCTGCAGAAGATGCAAAGGAGGATAACGTTCCTGCCTCTGGAAAACAAGGGTTGGTGGGTGCAGGTTTCCACAGCTTTGTGAGGCTGTTTTTGCCAAAATCCCCTCTTTTGCCCAGGTATAGGGGTACCCTGTTTCCTGATAATGGGCTCTCCTCAACGTTATTTCCTTGCTTTGCCTGATTATCCCCCCTCCCCATTTCTGCCTATGATTTGCTCCCTCTAGTGGCCACTTCAGTATTTCATTACTGTATCTCTGGCTTATTGATGAGCACTATTAAAGTGTTTGTTTTAATAAGCTGAAGAGACCGTGATGAAATATTGAAGCGACCAGCAGGGGGAGCAAAACACATGCAGAAAAGGGAAAAGAACAATAACTCTGATGCTCTATATAAGTGGTGGCTTAACTGTGGCTCTGCAGATGTTCATGGACTACAATTCCCATGAGCCCCTGCCACCATGGCCATTTGGCAAGGGCTCATGGTAACTGGAGTCCACTGACGTCAGGAGAGCCATTGTTTGGCCACTCCTGCTCTATATGTATACAAGCAATGAAAATAAGATGTGTGGAAAGGCCCAATATCTCCTTGATCATTGGAGCTGAAAGAAAAATGTTCACCATCTTTCCTCCTTGTTTAATCGGTGAAGGGTATTGGGTATTACTAAATGGCTGCTTGTTAGCAGGTCTGCACTGGCTCATCTACACTTGATCAACACCACACTGGTGGTTATTTGTGCAGTAGTTCTGTGGCAACACAACATGCCCTAACCCATCCAAGTGAGGGCCTGTGACAACTGTCCCAGTGAAGTTTCCACACCATGAAGAGAATGTAGAGAATTTGGACATGGACTCCACCCCCCCCCCACACACACACACTTAATAAGGTACCTATTTACCTCTCTATGCTGTCATATTCTGGAGCCAGAGGTGCCCTACGCTGTAATATTCTGGAGCCAGAGGTGCACTTTGAATGCATTTGAACCAGGTCATTATTATTTGCACGTTGTCTCTAGAACGTTACAGAAAAAAATGTGCCTATGGACTATTAACTTTGAAACTGAAAGTGTTTCTTTTTGGAAAAAGAGAATTACTCAGCTTTGCCAACTGGGTTCCCTTTCATTCGTTAGAAGGATGAAGTTTAGAATATGCAGCAATGCCCTGGTGAGGATTCCCCCCCCCTTTCTTAATACTGTAAGTGCTTTAGCCTTGTAACACTTTTAATAGTACAATACTAGACGAAACTAGGAGAATGAAGGCGTGGCCTATTGCGGAACGTTCTCCTCCTGTTGAACCTCCCACCAGCAAACACAGGAAGACGACAGCTCCAAGGACTTGAATCCTGATGCCAGGGAGCCATTCTCTGGGAAGACCTTTCACCTCTTTGTACGTGCGCATACAGTACCGATTTCTCGACGGGGTTAAAAACGGGTTATGTTATATTTCTGCATGGCCCAATATATATAAATATGTGTATATATATATATTGAGAGACATCTATTTTCTTAGCAAAAACAAAAACAAAAACAAAAAAAACCCAAAACACAATTGTTCGCAACAGTTATGCTATGAATGGGACCAAACGACAGGGACGACAACATCGACAAAGCGAGTTCCTTCACACTTGAGTCTGTTGATGGGTCTCCGCGAAGGGAATGTGCAGGTGACGGTGATCCAGACAGAGCTCCTCGATGCTTTCGTAGTCACTCATGGCGACCTCCGAGTCCTCGAAACCGCAGCCCGCCGAAACGTCGGACGAGGAGGCGTCCAGGGAATTGTGTAAGGACAAGGGTTTCTTTGTGGCGCCAACGTTTTCCATATTTGGTCCCGGGCCAATGCCAAAAGTACTAAATTCATTCCCAGTCTGAGCTCCGCCATTGTCCATCTCGTTGGGGAACTGATGCGGGGGCAGGTACAGGCTCGGGTGGAACTGCGGCCTTCGCCGACAATCTGGGCTAAGTGTGCTGGCCATGGAGACTGGCTGCGAGGGGGGGAGCACCTCGTACTGGTCGGGGTAGTCCTCCGGGAGAGGAGGCGGTAACTGGTCCTGGTTTAAAAACTCCTCCTCTTGCGGCGGGGGATAGTCACTGTCGATATCGTAACCGCCAAGGTAATAATCTGTTTCCAGTTCTCTTGTGCTCCCATGGTGCGCCGAGCTGCCATCTGCCGTCTCGTAATTGGGCACTTCCTCAATGTCAGATAAGCGAGCGCTCGGCATCCAGTCAGAGGTGTCCCAGTGATAAGCTACGGGAAGAAACAAACACACAATGGATCCGGGAGGGGAACAGAATTCCTTGCAGAAATGAAATCTACGGCATGCACCTGCTAGGAAGCAAATCCCTAGGGGTAGGGGCTCAGCCAATGGCAGCTGGATATGCAAATAATTAACATGCACCACAGTGTTGTTCTCCCCACCCCAACCCTGGCCAACCATGCTCTGGCCATAGTTGGTAGAAGCAGTCTTTTGGAACAAGGACCATGAAACGACACCACACAACACAACACGCATATTTCACGTTTGCAGATGCTGTTAGAAAGTAAAGGATCCAGGAAATTAAAAAAAAGAAGCTAAAAACCTAGAGTAAGGTGGAAGGATGTGGAAATCCACCCATCGGTTAAATAAATAAACACATTTATAACAGCCAGCATGCTGTCACTGCCGTGTTCCAATCTGCGTCTGGAGAGAAAAGTAATTACGCAGGCATGTAATGTGAGAGAACAGAAAACAGTGGATTCTTGGAATTTTTTTTAAAAGACCACCCCAAAGGCAACCAAAATACATACTGTAGCATGCTTCAACATGCAAAATTCAGACACAGCCTGATCCCCAAAATGAAGACTGAACGAAACAGATTAGTAAAATTTAAGAACATAAACAAAACTCAAAGATGCCCCCCCCCCAAGACCACCCTCTCCCACCCACTGCAGCAGACGGAAAAGTCACCTCTGTTGTAGCTCTGTCCTTGATCCAGAACAGTCACTGTTAAATACAAAGTGGAAAAGAGCGACACTGGACATTCTCAAATTTGAAACCAGTTACCGGTTTAAGCAGACAGACTGTAGACAGTAACCAAGAGTCAGGTGACAGCTCAAAGTCAAACTGGTTCGTTGTGGCATAGCCATTAAACCTCGTGCCACAACCAACCGGTTACTTCAGGCTTTCTCAACCAGGGTTTTGGGAAACTTTGGAGTTTCTTGACAGCAATTCAAGGGTTTCTTGAATGGGTGGGAGCTAATTTTATAAAATATATTTTTTCAATTTGTTAAACATTTATCAGGTGATATGACCATATATGGTCATGTTGACCTCCCCCCCACAAATGGCCAATGATGGGCCTGGAGGGGTGGGAAGGGGAGGGGCCCCAGGTGGGCGTGTCCACAGCTCTGGTTCCCAATCATATTCTGCACGATTGTGCCACTTCTTGGGTTTCTTGAAGGCTGAAGAATGTTTCAGGGGTTTCTCAATTATTAAAAAAATGAGAAAGGCTGAGTTACTTGAAGGTGTCAGGTGACTCTTTGTTCATTCCAACCAATTTTATTACAATCCTAGATCGGACGACTCATGGTTAATTTGGCTCCGGCAGACTAAGGGAGCAATCCTGCACGGGGCTACTTGGAAGTAAGTCCCAAGTTATTCAGCGAGGTACATTCCCAGGAAAAGGTCCTTCGGGATGTGGCCTAACACAGTTGCCCAGCCGAAATGACAGACTTCTCTCCCAATGCTTCTAAAACGAATCAGGGTCGAAATATTAAGCGAGGGCAGGGTGGGGGGAGCTATTCTTTCTAAGATAAATACAGGCAAACACTGCAGGACATCTATTGGTGGGGACAGATCCCTTTTCTCGCTTCCGTTACCCGAATCGGACATGCGGAGCTGACTCGCGCGCGGCGTTTTAACACGAACGTCTAGACATTTCTGTTGTCAATGGGAAAGCAGGGTTGGTTTGCTTTCTCGCTCGGTTTCGAAACAGAAAAAAATAAAAATAAAAATCTACCATTCTCAGGGCCGGTTCAAACAAATCTGGGCCCAAGTACGCTCAGATACCACGGTGAGGGGCACTGTATAACAACCTGAACGGAACAGAATAGAAAAGCAGTCAATGGAGCCACCCAAAGCAAGCAAAACAGAGTCCATGTCTAAGTCAAAAGTATGGCGGGCGTTGGGCAGCTTAGCTATACGCTCTGCAGTGAATAAATGCCTGGATATTTTGGGCTTAATCAGCATCGTGAAAACAGCCTGTAGGGTTTGCTCCCCTCTACCCTTGAGATTGTCTTACCCAAAGCTGCCCTTGCCGTATTTAGACTGTTTGACTGTTTCTCAATGCAGGAGAGCATTTACGCTTGCAAAGTTAAACTCTCTTCCTTCCCTTGAAATACGTAGCCATGTTGGTCCGAAGCAGCAGAACAAATTCGGAGTCTCGTGACGCCTTTAAGACCCACAGAAGTTTCATTTAATTCAAAAGGTGTTCAACTTGAATAAAACTTTTGTTGATCTTGAAGGTGCCAACAGCCTCAAAAGTCGTTCTTCCTTCCCTGAGCCCTATGGAAGGGAGGTATAGAAATTCAATAAATAAATAGTCATGGAAGGACCTCATCCTCTGATGGACTTTGAGATTCTGCTTCTGGTCTGATCATCAGTTGACCAGCAAAACTTTGGGACTGGGGTGAAATTTGGAGCGCTGCTTACTGGAGCGTGGTACCTTCCGCAGTATTAGGGAACAGGGATTTGTGAATTACTCCTCTTTTAGGTGAAAATGAGGGGTTGATAACATCAGGCATGGATTTCGGAGTCGCGTTGGCCACAGCCAAATTCTCTGCACAGGTCATTAAATCAAAAGGACCTCAAGGGCAGTAACCGTTTGGTGATTCCAATCAATTGCTTTTGGTCGTCTCTAGCATGGCATGGCCCAAGGCCTGTGGGCGACATGATCAGCATCGTTAAAGTCAGTATTTGGGGGTATCGTGCTGGGAAGGCAAGGGGCTGCGTTCCTCCTGCACCCCACGAGGGCGGTTTCAGGGCAGAAATCGGCAGAGGAGTCTTGTTAAGACGGAGACCCCAGCGTTGGCTTGGAGCTGACACTGTGTGTCGGTGGGTGCGAAGTTTCCTGCCCATGGAACGCATCTTGTCTCCTTCTCTCTCTGTGGTCTGAAATGCTGCCCCGAAGAGTAGAATAAACCACCAGGGTCAACATGGGGGGGGGGGGGGAGAAGCAGTTTGAGCTGCAACACAGGGCACAAGGTGATAAAGTCACATTCTGCTGGCAAAAAAACCCCTTCCGTCTGTGGCAATCTTGCCCCGGATCCAAGCCCAATCCAGACGGCTGATGCCTGCGCCGGTTGCAAAAGCCAGCACGCTGAGCTGAAGGGATGTCCTCTGTGAAGCAGACCTGGAGGGCTCCCTTAGTCTATTTATAGGGATATAGACTGAGTGTGTTTTTAGACTGTGAGGACTAGGAGCTTGCTTTTTGTTTTCATTTTTAACAGGAAAGACTGGTGCTGAGAAGCAATTGACAGTATCAGAAGGACATTTTTAAGACCAGGGACATCTTTAAGACCAACAAGGTTTTATTCAAGATACAAGCTTTCCTATGTGTGCACAGTTCTTCAAGTGTGATTCATTGTATAAGCTTTTGTGTGCACGCACAGTTCTCCACATACTGAACAAGTGTGCATGTACACAGAAGCTTGTAACTTGAGTCAAACCGTGTTAGTTTTAAAGGTGCCCCTGGACTCAGACTTTGTTCTGCTGCTTCAGACCAACGCGGCTGACCACCCAATTCAATGGATGCTCGTTTGATTTTTAAATAAGTTTCCCTCTTTGGTGTGCCTTCCACAGAAACGACTCTGGCAGTCCGCAAAGAGCCGAAGATTCACGAGGCTACAAAACGGTGCATGCTGGCAGAGTCGCTTGCAATGTGTGGCCTGTTCGGGACGAGGCGCCTTGCAAATTTGTCTTTTCAAGCAATTTGTTAAATAAGAAACGAACCGCGTTCAGCTTAAATCGGAGGTCAGACTCACAACAGGCCAACCAGGGGTGAACCAGGGGTAGTCAAACTGTGGCCAGGGGTAGTCAAACTGTGGCCCTCCAGATGTCCATGGACTACAATTCCCAGGAGCCCCTGGCAGCAAATGCTGGCAGGGGCTCCTGGGAATTGTAGTCCATGGACATCTAGAGGGCCACAGTTTGACAACCCCTAGTGTGAACTGTCTCCAGAAAACGTCCTGTGTAGAGGGAAGATTAGATTTTAGCTTGAGTTTGCGTTGGGTGTGGGTGGTATTCGGTAGGGCCTTGTACCTTTCTGACCATACATCGTGCAATTCCTTCGGTACTACTGCACTATCCTGTACCGGAAAAACCTGCTGGATGGTTCTAGGTTGCTAGTGGAACTTGTGACACTGAACAGAGGTAGGGAACGTCTGCTGCTGTCCCCTTTTGCCCTGTATAGAAGACCACAGATTGGGCTGTGTGTTTAGGGCAGGGGTAGTCAAACTGTGGCCCTTCAAATGTCCATGGACTGCAATTCCCATGAGCCCCTGCCAGCATTTGGAATTTGGAATTGTAGTCCATGGACATCTGGAGGGCCACAGTTTGACTGCCCCTGGTTTAGGGAGTAATATCCCACACTGCTTTCCCTTGTCCTTGTGGGGGTGATGGGTGTTCAAAGCCAATTGAACTAGCAAAACGATGAGCAGAAGGAAGATATTTTCGTACACTACCCAGTCTGAACCGGCCCTGGCTACTCCGAAACGGAAACAAAAACGAAAACAAAAGCAACCCGACTCAAATGATAAGGATCAGACACGAGGGATTTTTCTGGTTTGCTAAATTTCATGCTCACACCCCACTCAGTGCGGTTATCGTACTGCACATGTGAATGCACAATTATGAATGATCTTCGTGCGACCCAGCAGAACCTCATCAACTTCACCTAGCTTGCCTACCCCACAAAATCTAAGCAAATCCATTTCTTTGTTGGTTTTGAAGGGGGGGGGGAAGCAAGATTGTCGACCTTATTGTGCCTTGCTGAGTGCATCTTTTCATGGACTCTAGGTCAGGCTTTCTCAGCCAGGGTTTTGGGAAGCCCTGGGGTGTCCTGACGGCCCGGGAAGGGTTTCCCAAACAGATGGGAGTTAATTTCTTATATATTTTAAAAAAAATCACATTTATTGAGTGATATGACCATATATAGTCATGTTGACCCACCTCTCCTCCCAGAATGGCCAGTGATGGGCCTGGAGGAGGTGGGAAGGGAAAGGGATTTGGGAAGGTGTGTACATGTTGGACGTATTTTGATGGCTGTTTTGGTTCTCAAACAGGGAAATCAGCATCTACCTGATGTTATTTCAGGGCCTCAACCACAGGCCTGGCAGAACACTTCTGACTTACAGCCCCTTTGGATCTGTTTGAAGTCCTGGAGGGCTTCTAGAACAGAGGTAGTCAACCTGTGGTCCTCCAGATGTTCATGGACTACAATTCCCATTCTCATGGGAATTGTAGTCCATGAACATCTGGAGGACCACAGGTTGACTACCCCTGTTCTAGAAGGAGCATTCCACCAGGCCTACCGTATTTGCCGGTGTATAAGACGACTGGGCGTATAAGACGACCCATCAACATTTCCACTCAAAATACAGTACTATGGGCCACTATGGGCAACTATGTCTATCCCAACTGAAGTGCACCCGGCGTATAAGACGACCCCCCCACTTGGAGGCATGTTTTTCAGGGGGGAAAAGTAGTCTTATACGCCAGCAAATACTGTATGTATGTACAGCCATCAAAGTCTTTGGGTGTATAACTTTTCTTTTAGGACGCAGTTGTCTTCCTTCAGGATAAATGCGGAAATTCATCTGGATCTCCTATTCTCTGCTGAGTGACTATAAAAGCCACTGCATATCAGAGGTTTGTGTGTGTAGGACCCCAATTATCCGATTTGGCCCTTTCGCCATCAACAGGAACGGTAAAAAACAGAAAAAAGCCACTGTGATTACTTAATACCATATTTCTTCCCCCTTGCTTCCGTGGCCCTGCTTGTATGTAATTCACTTGCTGTGGCTCAGCTAATGAGCACAATCCGATGAGGTTCTGCTGTGGTCTTTTGCTCACAGAAGAAGGAGGAGACGGGAATAATGGAAAAAGATTAAATACCTTCATTTTCTATAGTGTCAACTACGTTGTTGACAAGCTGTATGACAGTCACTATGGAAGCTTGTGGAAGAAGGAGAGCAGAAAGAAAAGGAAGCATAGCTCCGCGTTAGTATTTATAGCACACAACGTTGTGAGGTCACCAATACCAGATTCTCACAGACAGATTTGCCGGGTGGAGGAGACGGGGGAGACGGGAGGCCGGCCCAATGAATTATGCATCTTGAAGGACATTTCAATTTCAGATAATCCCGTAAATTTCCCCCCACCCCCTCCCGCGACAGAAAAAGCAAACGGTGATACAGTCAAACCCAGCGCTTCCACCAAGCTCATATGCTGTGATGGATATCAGCTCATAAATTCGGGCCGGATTGTCCGGCAGATTCAATTAACCGGGACAGTATCTTGTCTACCTGACGCTAATCTCTAATTAATCCTTGCTAAAAGGTCTCCGAAGGCAGGCCGCTGTGCGCTGAGAGATCATTATCTTTCCAGCCATCGTAAGGATCTGAGATAGAGGGGAAGTCTTCTTCCTTCCATCTTTTTATTTCCTTCTTTCTCTCTCTTTTCAGCAGCCTATGTTTATCATTCATGGCTCGTAGGACAAAGCCCTTGGGGGGAAATGACCAAGTTCGGCAGTCATAATTAAAAAGCCGTTCTCAAGCGGCTTGGGTGGAAAGACTGGGTTTTATTTCTTCTTTAAAAAAAAATGCTGTAGAACAGGGGTAGTCAACCTGTGGTCCTCCAGATGTCCATGGACTTCAATTCCCAGGAGCCCCTGCCAGCAAATGCTGGCAGGGGCTCCTGGGAATTGAAGTCCATGGACATCTGGAGGACCACAGGTTGACTACCCTCGCTGTAGAACACAAATGGTTATGTATCTCAGGGCTCATGCCTCTCCACTGTGTCCAGCCATACAGAAGAGGAGGGGTCCCCTGATTCGTGGTTCTGCTACCCATCTTGGGGAGGCTATTTTGAAGCAAAATAATTTCTTTTAAAAACACCGCTTGCCTCCTTCTGAACTACCTTGTGTGTTCTGAAGGGAGCTCCTAGAAAACTACATCTGAGAGATAACTTCTCTGAGTGACTCCTTAGATCGGTAGATTCCAAACAACTAGATGTCAAACAACATTGTCAAAAAAACAATGTCAAAAGCGGCTTTGACTCTCTCTTAAGTGAACCGTGAGGCTCCCGTTTCTGAGCCCTTGTCCCCTCTCCTCCCAGCAGCAGGAAAAGAGGGAGGATCTGACTCACCCCATTCTCTTCCGCTTCTTTATCTGTAGGCCTGTTCGTTCCAGGAGGGGTTTAAGGATTCATGGGGCCTGGAACACCAGAGCCCCTTTAAGGATTCACTGGGCGCTAGTAGAGTCCAATTGCAGTGGGAACAGTCAGGATGCGGGCAGAGGGCCCCCCACACTGGAAAGGGGTGTCACTCCGAGTGTCTTTAAAGAGGGAAAAGGGGGCAGAGAGAGGCTATGGCCCTCATCCATGGAGGGAGACACCGCACAGGGCCCCTGGCAGTGCTGGGCCCACAGCACATGTTACATGGCTAAAACGGTCCTCGTTCATTCTACGGGGAGGTATGGAGTTCTCCCAGAATTGCCACTGATCTACACCCCTCTGAGATCCATTCCCCTGGAGGAAACGTCCATTTTGGAGGATATCACGTCCCAGCTGAACACTCTTCCCCCTCCAAACTCTGTTACCCCTAGGTTCTGCCCCCAAATCTCCAGGGATTTCCCAATCTGGAACTGGCAGACCTAGAGAGAGCTGCCCCAGCAAAAGATGCCGCAAGGACAGTGGACTGCAGCAACGAGGGAGAACTTGAGAAAATCACCTCTTTCTGTTCCACTGATGCAAGAAGCAGCAGCGTTGGTATTTATACCCTGCTTTTCAATTCCCAGAGGAGTCTCAAAGCTGCTCACAATCGCCTACCCCTTGTCTCCCCGCAACAGACACCCTGTGTGGGAGGTGAGGCTGAGAAAGCTCTGAGAGAACTGGGACTGGCCCAAGGTCACCCAGCTGGCTGCATGTGGAGGAGCGGAGAATCAATCCTGGCTCTCCAGATTAGAGGTCACTGCTCTTAAACCACTCTACCCAACTGGCTTTAAAGCTGCCAAGTGGAAGTGGAAGAAGGAGAAAACGGTGCTTTTCTCCATTTCCCTCATCAATGCAGCACCCTAACCTAGAGTATGTTTTGCGTTACGAGGCTCTTCTGTTGCTCGGAGAAGAGCTTCTCAGCCCACAGCAGACGGCTTGCAAAAAGGTGGAGAAAGAACGACTCTATCAATGCTTTCCATGAACTCTCCAGGTGGGTCTGTTCCTTCCGGCAAACAAAGTTTTCTAGCCACATGATTGAATCATAGAATCATAGAGTTGGAAGGGACCTCATGAGTCATCTAGTAGTCCAACCCCGTGCACTATGAAAGACACTCAGAAGTCTATCGCTCATCCACTCTAACCTGCCACCCCCTTGAACCTTCACAGAATCAGCTTCTCCATCAGATGGCTCTCCAGCCTCTGTTTAAAAATCTCCAAAGATGGAGAACCCGCCACCTCCCGAGGAAGCCTGTTCCACTGAGAAACTGCTCTGTCAGGAACTTCTTCCAGATGTTTAGAAAAATTTATAATCATAGAATCAGAGTTGGAAGGAACCTCCTTACTCATCTAGTCCAACCCCCTGCACTATGCAGGACACCACAACTCTATTGCTCATCCACTGTCACCTGCCACCCCCTTGAACCATCACAGAATCAGCCTCTCCATCAGATGGTTCTCCAGCCTCTGCTTAAAAATTGACTGAAAACTAAATTTCAAATGACGGTTGCAGCAAGTTGCATTATAGCCACGTTCTTACCATTATCATCACCGGAGTCTGACTGATATGAGCTGAGGGACTGAACTTCCGAATTGCTGCCTTTATTACTTCCTGAGAAGCAGGTGACTTCTTCCGCGTCATCAACTCCTTTGCCTGCAGACACATGAGAAACGGCACTGGGTCGGGTGGGTGGACGGCTCTCACTTCCCGCTACAAAATGCTAGGTGGGAACTTAAATGCCATGGTGGGAACTTAACTGGGGAGTGACGATCAGCTCTGCACATCGAGACACCTGTCAATCTAGCAGCTTCAATCAGGCAACTGAGTTACGTGACCCAAAGCGTTAGGAACTGACTGGCGTTAGGAAAAGCAATGAAATAAGGGTTTTGGGGCTTTACATGCATACTGCAACGAGCAAGGATCCATTACTGGGAATTGGAAGGGCCAATGTTGTGTGAACCACTAGGAGAGCAGGCATAGTGACATGCTTAGAGTCTTAGTCAGCAAATGAATAAAAGCTTAATTAAGGCGTACGGTTATGGCTTCTGTTTCGTGGATCTTGGATGCTTTAGGATGCTTTGGGCTGATCCTGCGTTGAGCAGGGGGTTGGACAAGATGGCCTGTATGGCCCCTTCCAACTCTATGATTCTATGATTCTGTGATCACTTGTTTCCTTTGTTTTTGGAACACGGGAGTCATGATGTGGCCCCAGCCTCCTTGGAGAGATCAGGGCCCTCCAGGAATTTCAACAGTTCCAGAGGACCTATTAGAGATGTTCAACCAGGTCTCTGGCTGAGGCCAGAAATTTAACACTGAGTCCTTCTTGCTGAAGAATCTCCCAATTATAACGTACTGATTTGCTGTCATAACCTTGTTCTTATGTGCGAAGTCGTGTCTGACCCATCGCGACCCCATGGACAATTATCCTCCAGGACTTCCTGTCCTCTACCATTCCCTGGAGTCCATTTAAGTTTGCACCTACTGCTTCAGTGACTCCATCCAGCCACCTCATTCTCTGTCGTCCCCTTCTTCTTTTGCCCTCGATCGCTCCCAGCATTAGGCTCTTCTCCAGGGAGTCCTTCCTTCTCATGAGGTGGCCAAAGTATTTGAGTTTCATCTTCAGGATCTGGCCTTCTAAAGAGCAGTCAGGGCTGATCTCCTCTAGGACTGACCTGTTTGTTCGCCTTGCAGTCCAAGGGACTCGCAAGAGTCTTCTCCAGCACCAGAGTTCAAAAGCCTCAATTCTTTGACGCTTGGCATTCCTTATGGTCCAACTTCCGCAGCCATACATTGCAACTGGGAAGACCATAGCCTTGACTAAACGCACTTTTGTTGGCAGGGTGATGTCTCTGCTTTTTAGGATGCTGTCTAGATTTGCCATAGCTTTCCTCCCCAGGAGCAAGCGTCTTTTAATTTCTTTGCTGCAGTCCCCATCTGCAGTGATCTTGGAGCCCAGGAAAATAAAATCTGTCACTATCTCCATTTCTGTCACTATCTCCATTTCTGTCACTATCTCCATTTCTTCCCCATCTATTTGCCAGGAATTGAGAGGGCCGGATGCCATGATCTTTGTTGTCATAACCTAGCCACCTCCATTCAAGAGGCAGGTTTAGAATCACAGAATCATAGATTTGGAAGGGACCTCCTGGGTCATCTAGACCAACCCCCTGCACTATGCAGGATACTCCCAATCACTTAGAGCCTCTTGTGGCGCAGAGTGGTAAGGCAGCGACATGCTGTCTGAATCTGTCTGCCCATGAGGTTGGGAGTTCAATCCCAGCAGCCGGCTCAAGGTTGACTCAGCCTTCCATCCTTCCGAGGTCGGTAAAATGAGTACCCAGCTTGCTGCTGGGGGGTAAACGGTAATGACTGGGGAAGGCACTGGCAAACCACCCCTCATTGAGTCTGCCATGAAAACGCTAGAGGGCGTCACCCCAAGGGTCAGACATGACTCGGTGCTTGCACAGGGGATACCTTTACCTTTACCTTTACCCAATCACTCATTAACTGTAAGCTGCCACCCCCTTAAGCCTTCACAGAATCAGAGAATTTAAAATAATTTATTTATACCTATATATATTAATATTTGTTATTCTCATGTTTTAATATGTTGTGACCTGCCCTGAGCCAATTGGTAGGGGCGGGCTATAGAAATAAAGATCATTATTATTATTATTATTACACAAGGGGACCGGACAGATTCATGGAGGATGAGACTATCAGTGGCTACTAGCCATGGTCGCTGAAGGGAACCTCCACGTTCAGAGACACTAAACCTCTGAATCCCAGTGCCAGGAGGCAACAGCCTCCATGCTTTATTGATGGCTGTCCAGAGGACCAGGTAAGCCTCCGTGTGAGACAGAATGCTGGACTAGGTGGATCATGGGTCTGATCCACCAGGACTCTTCATACACTCTTAAAAGTGGGTCACATAAAATGAGAAGAAGAAGAGTTGGTTCTTATATGCTGCTTTTTTCTACCCCAAAGGAGTCTCAAAGTGGCTTACATTCGCCTTCCCTTTCCTCTCCCCACAACAGACACCCTGTGAGGGAGGTGAGGCCGAGGGAGCCCTGAGATTACTGCTCGGTCAGAACAGCTTTATCAGTGCCATGTTGAGCCCAAGGTCACCCATCTGGCTGCATGTTGTGCAGAATCGAACCCGCCTCGCCAGATTAGAAGTCTGCACTCCTACCAGTACACCAAAGTGAGCTTGGTATTCATGAACGTTATGATGTGGGGCAAATGCAAACAAAAAGTGTGGAAGGAATGTGGGAAGGGAAAAAAACAAGAAATCCTCTGTATTCCCCATGACACCTGGCCTTCTTAGAATCATAGAGTTGGAAGGGGCCATACAGGCCATCTAGTCCAACCCCCTGCTCAACGCAGGATCAGCCCAAAGGACTGGAGTTCTTCTCCAGTACTCACCTTCAGTGCCGTTTTCCCAGGTCTTCCTGATGGAGTCACAATCGGAGCGGCACGGAGACACGGCCGGCAGGTTGGGAGCCACACTGCACACCACGACCCCTCGCCTCGCGGTCAGGATCCGGGGAGACTCCGGATGGAACGTCGTCATCTCCTGGTGCTCCGTCCCGAGTCCATCCACTATCTTGTCCAGGTTATTTCTGGAGTCACTCTGAAAGCAAGGGGTGTAGGCCATCGGCCTCACGGGGACCTGGGGGGGCCCCACCTCTTGGTAGATGTTGCGGCCGTCCCCATTGTTCCTCATGTTCTTGAACTGAATCCCGTTGCTTTTGTGCAGCAGGGCGGCCGTCGCTGGGTCTTGGACCAACGTGATATTGTTACGGGAATAGTTCTTCCGGAAGACTTTTTTGCGGAACACGACAAAAAGGACGACGAGCACGAAGATGACGAAAAGGACCACGGCGATGCCTATCAGCTCCTCTTTGCCCACGTAAGAGTGCCCGGCCTGGATGTTGGGGACGACCACCGGCCTCAGCCCACAGTGCTGGCCTACGAATCCGGGAGTGCAGTTACACAGAAACGAGCCAAAGACGTTGACGCAAGAGCCGCCATTTTCACACTCCTCTCTCTCGCATTCGTTAATATCTTCCTCGCACCTGGAACGGAAGAACGGATTGGTGGACGATGGAGTTCAATGCTCATAATTGAATACGGAGGATACGGGGGATACGGAGGGTGGAGGAGGGTTTTTAAAATTCTTCTCATTGCCGGAGAAGGTTTTTGTTAGGTTTTACGGGTTTAATGTTTTTTATGTATTGGGATTTTATTGACCCGCCGTGAGTCAACTCTGAGAGCGGCAATAAAAAAATCAAATAAGCCAACAAACAAGCAAATAAATAAGTAAATACCGCAGCACCCCAATTTGTTTGTTTTTCGTATTTTTTAACATCTGGTTTCCTGTATCAAACAATCCATTAAACCAGGGTTAGTCAACCTGTGGTCCTCCAGATGTTCAGGGACTACGATTCCCATGAGCCCCTGCCAGCGTTTGCCTTCAGAGAATCAGCCTCTCTGTCAGATGGCTATCTAGCCTCTGTTTAAAAATGTCCAAAGATGGAGAACCCACCACCTCCCGAGGAAGCCTGTTCCACTGAGGAACTGCTCTAATTGTCAGGAACTTCTTCCGGATGTTTAGACAGAATTTCTTTTTCATTAATTTAATCCCACTGGTTCTGGTCCATCCCTCTGGGGCAAGAGAGAACAATTCTGCTCCATCCTACACATAGCACCCTTTTAAATACTTGAAGATGGTTATCAGATCCCCTCTCAGTCGCCTCCTCTCCAGGCTAAACAGACCAAGCTCCCCCAACCTTTCTTCATACGTCTTGGTCTCCCAACCCCTCACCATCTTTGTCACCCTCCTCTGGACACGCTCCAGTTTGCCAACATCCCTCTTCAGCTGGGGTGCCCTTATTCGGACTCAACCCCCTGTTCTGCTGAGGTCAATACTGTCGACTTGGACGAGATCAGTAGCTCTTCAGGCTGTCCTGTTTCCATCTTTCACAACCCCTCCTACCTGATTCTTCCGACTGCACACAGTGGGGATTGAACCAGGGGCCTTCCGAATACCAAGGAGACACTCTAGCACTGAGCCACAGTCCCCTCCATGCATAATGACAAATCATCTCATACTCAAAGGAGAATGTGTGGTGCATATACTGAGCCAGGCCTATGCTCCCGGTGCCCCGAGTGGCTGCCCAAAGTAACTTTCCCGGAGAACTGCACGATGTCTTTCCCCGGAATGCAGGAGGGAGACTCTCTTCCCTAGTTCGTGACCCGCAGTCCGGTCCCCCTGTGGTGCTCCGGAGCCAAGGGGTGTTTGGTGCTCGGGGCAGTCAGCGCTTACTTACGTCACTCCCGTCAATCCGTTTTTGCAGCTGCAGATGAAGGTGCTGCCGATGGGATCGCAAGACCCCCCGTTGAGGCAAGGATTCGGGAAGCAGGCCGTGATCTCCGACTCGCAGTTTCGGCCTGTGAATTGAGACAGGCAACTGCACTGGTAGCCTAGGGAAACGGGGGTGGGGTAGGGGGATAGGGGAGAAGGAAAGCGTCAGAGACGGCTGGCCGACAGAAATGCCCAAGCGGAACAGCGTCTGCCTGGGGGGTTAGCGTGGAGCGTATGCCGGGCAGCTTTGGGTGGGTCAACATTGCCCTCTAGTGGCTGGCTTTGGAAACTTGCTGGGTTTAAAGAATTTTTTTTTTCCCTGCTGAAAGCATCAAGAGAAGAATCTTCATACTTGGTTATAAGCAGATACCCTGTATGAGAAACAGGGTGGTACCAAATATTTGGGGACGGGGGCAAGAAAAAGTTCTCATGGGCCCCCTCATGCTCGCTCACCCATGTGTCTCAGCCTCAGAAAGCTAGCTGGGTGTCGTGGTTAAGAGTGGCGGCCTCTAATCCCGACAACAGACACCCTGTGAGGTAGGTGAGGCTGAGAGAGCTCTGAGAGAACTGACCTGGGGAAGAAGAGCTGTTTCTTTACCCCCTGAAGGAGTCTCAAAGCGGCATATAGCTGCCTCCTCCTTTCCACAACAGACACTTTGTGAGGCCGGTGGGGCTGAGAGAGCTCTGGGAGAACTGTGACTAGCCCAAGATCACCCGTCTGGCTGAGCATGGAGGAGTGGGGACTCAAACCCGGTTCTCCAGATGAGGCGCCGCCGATCTTAATCCCTACACCCAGCCGGCACTCAATTTTGTGACTGTCACGTTACACAAAGTCAGGGCCTATCTTCCAATTATGGTAGCTCTTGGAATCTCTGCCAGCAAACGCCGGTTTCACGCTCTGCTCTGCAATTGGAGAACATCTGACAGAGCCCGAGGCCTCCCATCGAATCCGACTTAATTATAAATGCTCTCTCTTTTGTGTGTGTGTTTGTGTGTGTACGGAGGATTGCTTGGCCTAATGAAATCATTGCGCCCGGGGGGGGGGGGAGAAGGAGGAGAGAGCAGCCCTGGCCATGTCACAGCAGATTGCTTTATAGATCGGCTGATGTATAGTTAGGCCCCATTGCTTTAAAATTATGGCGCCGTAACAATCCTTTATTTACATATGCTGCTGAGACAGTGCAGAAAAGAAAAAAGAAAAGAACCCGAGCAAATAGATTTCCTAACGAGAGAAAGAGCTGAACTATCCCCTTGGGGCACGTGCCTCCCGACAGCCGCGGCAGCGCATGGAGGCCCAAGTCTCAGAACACCACAACGAGCCACCCTGACGCGAGCAGTTTATATGACTCTCCTAATAAAATGGACCCATCACTCGGAGATGAACGCACATCGGTCTTTCCTCCCGGCAGCCGACGGAGACGGCCAATCCCCAGCCCTCTTGAGCGAAGGATGGAGGGACGGAGGAAATTATCCTAAAGTGATTTGTTAGAAAGGTTTCAATCTGCACATCATGCTATTTGCTGAGTGACGGCGTAAAGAGACGCTGGCGAAATCAATCGAGAGAAGAAACGGTGTCCTCCCCTCCCCCTTTCCCTTTATTCACGCGGGGAAAGACTCGGCCTAATTTGTTATGCAAAGTCCGAGTTAAAAGTTGGGCACTCGTTTGATCTTCCCTCCTGGGGCGACGTAAATAATCTTGTTTAGCAATTCTCTCGAAAGCCTCTCTGCCTTTTGAGAGATTGCCCTTCTCCTACTTGCCACCTTCTACGTGCTCTTTTTTCTTAACCTTCCAGTTTGCAGATTTGTTGTTGTTAGTTGCGAAGTTGCGTCCGACCCATCGCGACCCCATGGACAATGATCCTCCAGGCCTTCCTGTCCTCTACCATTCCCCGGAGTCCATTTAAGTTTGCACCGACTGCTTCAGTGACTCCATCCAGCCACCTCATTCTCTGTCATTGTCCCCTTCTTCTTTTGCCCTCAATCGCTCCCAGCATTAGGCTCTTCTCCAGGGAGTCCTTCCTTCTCATGAGGTGGCCAAAGGATTTGAGTTTTATCTTCAGGATCTGGCCTTCTAAGGAGCAGTCAGGGCTGATCTCCTCTAGGACTGACCGGTTTGTTCGCCTTGCAGTCCAAGGGACTCGCAAGAGTCTTCTCCAGCACCAGAGTTCAAAAGCCTCAATTCTTTGACGCTCGGCCTTCCTTATGGTCCAACTTTCACAGCCATACATTGCAACTGAGAATACCATAGCCTTGACTAAATGCACTTTTGTTGGCAGGGTGATGTCTCTGCTTTTTAGGATGCTGTCTAGATTTGCCATAGCTTTCCACCCCTGGAGCAAGCATCTTTTAATTTCTTTGCTGCAGTTTGCAGATAAAAAATGCTTACACAGCTTAAGGCTGACACGTATCCAAGGTGCCACCTATCAGATTCCCACTGCCAGACTGTACCCCTGTGCTGGGAAGTTCACAGGCTCTATATCTTGATGTTGTCCTCCATAGTAACTAAGAGCAACAGGATGCTGGATGAAATGGGCCACTGGTTTGACTCGGTAAGGCTCTTGGAGCCAGCTTGGTTGAGTGGATAAAACCAGCGGCTTCTAATCTAGTGAGCCAGGTTTGATTTCCCACTCCTCCACATGGGAGGCTGGGTGACCTTGGGCCAGTCACAGTCCCGAGAGTGTTGTTCTCATAGAGCAGTGATATCAGGGCTCTCTCAGCCTCACCTACCTCACAGGGTGTCTGTTGTGGGGAGAGGAAAGGGAAGGAAAATGTAAGCCGCTTTGAGACTCCTTCGGGTAGAGAAAAGCGGTGAATAAAAACCAACTCTTCTTCTTCTGATAAATGTTTAACAAAAGATCGAATGCTCTAACCACTGCACCACACTGACTCCTGTTGGATATATTTTGCTGGAAAAGTAGCAGAATCAATATATAAATGAAAAGATCAGGCAAGGCAGTTTTAAAGTATATAAAAGACTATTTTACTAGAACTATCAGGGTAGGGAATACTAGAAGGTAAAACAAGAAAAATACATAACTTCTACAATTCCACGGCATTTTTAGCCCGTCTTAAGAGCTTGTGGGGAGTACAAATGGATAGAAGACATTAAGGTCATGATTGAAATGTCAGCTGTGGTTAACTGAGTGACTCTGTCCCTGCGATGCACGTTTTGTAATGTCCGAATTGGAGCACCATGTCTCCGGTCGAGAACTGTGGCCAGCCACCACCTCCTGCCTCCCGGATGCCTTCCGGCCCTGAGCCAAGCACTGAAGGACAACTCCTACAGCGAAGGTCAGCAAGCTTGGGATGCACATCTAGCCTGATAATCCTGCTTGTGCACGTTTCCCTTTGCCCACCATTGCAACAACCAACGGCATGGAATACATGTGGCTCTGCATTTGTCTGAAACATGTGAAATGCACTAATGGTGCATTGGCCCAGCAATGTCCTAAGTGCTGCAGCACAAAGAAACTCTGGAAGCTGACAAAAGGGAAGACTGAGAAAAAATAAGACACCTATTGTTGCAGGGATGTTTCGGTTTGAGAAAACAGCCTAGATAAGGGAAGAAGAGCTGGTTTTTGTACCCCGCTTTTCACTAAATGAAGGACGCTCAAAGCAGATTACAATTGCCTTCCCTTCCTCTCTCCACAACAGATGCCTTGTGCGGTAGGTGGGACTGAGAGAGCTCTGACAGAACTGCTCTGCGAGAACAGCTGTAACAGGACTGTAAATAGCCTGCGTGCGGATGAGTGGGAAATCAAATCCAGCTCTCCAGATGAGAGGCCGCCATTCTTAACCATGACAACAAGCTCGCCTCTGGGTCCTTCCGTTTTCATGTTCAGCCAACAATTAAGGTTGTTTGCCCATATGGGGCTAGCCAGGTAGGGCCACTTATGATAACCAGTACTCAGTAGGGGAAGGGGTTTGAACAAAAAGAAAGTTGGTTCTTATATGCCAATTTTCTCTACCCGAAGGAGGCTCAAAGCGGCTTACAGTCGCCTTCCCTTTCCTCTCCCCACAACAGACACCCTGTGAGGGAGGTGGGGCTGAGAGAGCCCTGATATTACTGAAGAAGAAGAAGAGTTGGTTCTTATATGCCGCTTTTCTCTACCTGAAGGAGTCTCAAAGAGGCTTACATTCGCCTTCCCTTTCCTCTCCCCACAACAGACACCCTATGAGGGAGGGGAGGCTGGGAGAGCCCTGATATTACTGAAGAAGAAGAAGAGCTGGTTCTACCCGAAGGAGTCTCAGAGTGGCCGCTTTTCTATACCTGAAAGAGTCTCCAAGCGGCTTACAGTCGCCTTCCCTTTCCTCTCCCCACAATAGACACTCTGTGGGGCAGGTGAGGCTGAGAGAGCCCTGATATTCTTGCTCGGTCAGAACTGTTTTATCAGGACTGTGGCTGGCCCAAGGTCACCCAGCTGGCTGAATGTGGGGGAGCCCGGAATCAAATCCGGCTTGCCAAATTAGAAATCCGTACTCCTAACCACTACACCAAGCTGGCTCTCTATTTGCACGGCTGCTGCAACTTGGTGGGAGGATCACGAGGGGGGTACCTCTGTTTGTGTAGCTGGGCAGCCCCACATAACAGAACTCTTTCTCCTGCGGCTGCTGTGATTACAGCGGACGTATGAAAAAGCGGCAAAGAGACCCTTTACAGGGGACTGCCCAGCCACAAGATCAGAGGTGCCTCCATCACAATCCTCCCTTCACGGGGGCCACCGTAAATGTGAACACTGTACAGTCACAATGAGGATTATCAGCAACACAGCAAACCTTCACACTAAGGCTGAAAGGGTGGCAAAACTACTAAATGCTTAGTTTGTGGGTTAACTCCAAGAAATGCCTTAGGGAAGCACAGGAGAGTTCTACCACCTTCCAGAGTCTGGGCCCGGAGGTCTTTCTTGAAAGGATTCCCAGGACCGGAACCCGGATACCAAACCCTCCCCTTTTGAGAAAAAACAGAACAGAATGTCGATGCAAGATATTCACCACCAGATGGCACACTCGTGCAGGTCCCTCCGTTCTGGCAGGGGATCCTCTCACAGGCGTCCGGATAGAGCACGCACCCGAGTTTCAGCTCCGTCAGGCCGACCACTTCGGCGAAGGTGCTGCGCTTGTTCTGCAGCGGCAGCTCGTAGTTGTTCAGGATGACGGAATCCAGGCACCCCTGGAAGCCGCTCAAGACCTGCGTGGGCCTCTTGTCCGTCAGGCTGCGGACGTTCTCCACTTGCACCTGGGCGCCAAAGTAGACGGAGCTGTCGGTGCTCAGTGTCTGGAAGTACAGGGGGGCCTTGCGCCGTTCCACGTAGCTGTCGTCCAGGGACAGGCTGGTGAAATTCCGATTCAGCTCGAGGAAGACCGAGTGCCAGCTCCCGTCGTTGACGGCCCGGCCGGAGATGCCCAAAATGCCCGGGCCAGTGCCGCAGTCCAGCTGGAACCACAGCTTCCCGTCCACGATCTGCGAGGGGGAAACCAAAACCCCAGAGAGTCAACGCTTGCCCCAGAATCCTTGCGTTCCTTCCAGAGCTCTGCAGAAAAGCTATCAATCCATGAGCATCGATACTCATGCAGGCACTGCTTTTACTCGATCGCAGAAAGGCCACAGAGTTTACGTTTCACGTGGAACTCAACTCTGGCCAAGCACGGAGGTTATGTACCGATCAATATGTGTGTGAGGCTGCCTGGCGTGCATTTATGGTGCTGGTGGAAAGTTATGTCAAGTTGCAGCTGACTTATAAAGTTTTCAAGGCCTGCCTCTCCGTAGCAAGCATGCATTGCCTTAGAGCCAGCTTGGTGTAATGGTTAAGAGCGGCAGCTTCTAATTTGGAGCGTCGGGGTTGGATTCGCCGCTCCTCCACATGCTGCCACATGCTTCTTGGTGGTGGTCTCTAGGGATGCCAGCCTTCACCCCCAAAGCTCCACCCCCAAAGCTCCATTACCAGCTCCACCCCCAAAGTCTTCGGCTATTTCCCAACCAAGAGCAGCAAACCTAGTGGTCTCCCATCCAAGTACTGGCTTATCTTCCAAGTTCTGAGAAGGTCATTCTGGTCTGGGCCGTGCAAGCCAGCACATTCATGCACATCACTTAATGTGGGAATAGCCAACCTTACAAAAGGTGAATTCCCGTGACAAATGGTGAGTAATAATCCTTAGCCCTGTAAACAGGACTTGATGAGTTTAACTGACATCACATAAAATTATCCTAGTAAATGGTGCAATAGTTCAGTAAACTAGGCCATTATTTATCACCGTATTGCACATGGGAAGAAGAAGAAGAAGAAGAAGAAGAAGAAGAAGAAGAAGAAGAAGAAGAAGAAGAAGAAGAAGAAGAAGAAGAAGAAGGAGTTGGTTCTTCTATGCCGCTTTTCTCTACCCAGACAGAACAGCTTGACCAGTGCTGTGGCGAGCCCAAGGTCACCCAGCTGGCTGCATGTGGGGGAGCAGGGAATCAAACCCAGGTCACCAGATTCACCTAGCAGAGACTTGAACTAGGGATCTTCTGGACCACAGCTTAACTTTCAAGATCGGAAAACATTGGGCTATCCTGGGTCATCCAGGTCAGGGCAGATTTCATGACTACTTTGGTTCAGTTTGAACGTTGGATCCTTTCCCCTTGATTTTCCCGTGTTTGGGGCCAAAATTGTTGCTGGACCTAGCCAAAGTAACATTTAATGCTCTTTTTGATAGGTTAAAAAAAGTGTAATGTTTACTAGTGTAAAGAATCAGCACAATAATTGGCAACAGTCAGCCTGTATCCACCTTGTGTTACATATCCTTTACATATGAAGCTCTGTGTTTGCTTCTAAACCAGGCTTTTCCACCCTTTTGACTGTGGAGGAGCCCCTGAAATAATTTTTCAGACTTCGAAGAACCCTGGAAGTGATGTCATCTGGCCACGCCCCCCGCCACACTCCCAGAAGTGACATCACTACCCCACCTTTAGCCCTCCTTTTGCCCCTCCCCTCGCCTTTACTACTACCATGGCAGCTCTGCCTCACATAGCCCTCAAAGAAGAACAGGAAGAGCAGCCTGGACCCTACCCCATAACACACCACTTCAGAGCTCCCATGGACCCCCTTTAGAGCTCCTGTGGATCCCCAGGCATCCAAGGACCCTTGTTTGGGAATCTCTGCTCTAAGCAATTACATTTGAGGCACTTAAGTTCTGAGAGCAATCGTCTGAAAACTGAAATCCTGCAAATACCTCAAGTTGGCACTTTCTAAATTAAGAGAGAAGGTGAGAATGGAGATCCAGAACTTGTAGGCTCTGTTAAAAGCAGGACTGCGAAACCCAGGTCACATCAAACTATACACAGCTCTCTAGCCATGTACGAAGTCCTACGTGATTCAGAATTTCCAGAGCAGCCAGCATGTTAGTCCACTGCAGCACAAATAAACAGAGGTCAATAACGCATGTTCTATTTTTGCTGGGACTGCAAAACCAAGGGCGGGCAAGGGAGGTGGAAATGGGTAGCTGGAAAGCGTCAGTTCAGAGAGACACGGCGGACTGCCGGGCCTACCAATTTAAATGCAAAAGCGAACGGAGAGGCGTGACTTGGTGAGATATAGCGGGAGGCATTCTTGTGGACAGGATTTTTCATATAGAGCCTATTTCCCTGCATATGATATGCATACAGTTCCTCCCCCAAATCTATTATATGCTGAAGGGTGCATCATATGCAGTTCACTGCGGGAATAATATGCTTTTTAGTCTAGCTAAATGAAGTGCCAAAGATGCATTTACAAATACAGTTACCCAGCACATATATATATGTCTATACACACACACACACACACACACACACACACACACACACATATGAAATAATGCAGATGTTAGTTCCAAAATAGGATTGATGGTGTTTTATTCAGTGTTCTGTTCTTTCTTCCACTTGCTTCCCCCAAATTTTTTCCCCGCCTTAGTGTTTGCAACTTAAAGAGACACCCCACATATACACACCTTTATCACAATCACGCTGAGAATTGTTGTCTTCAATTTCCTGTTATTTCCTGTTATACTCTGCCAGATGTTACAGAGGCATTTCATTACATATTACATTGAAAGTGCATTATCCAATGCGTGCATAATGGACCCTGGGTCCATTCGGCACGTGTTGGGATAATGCACTTTCCGTGCACTTTAGAAGTAGACTTTTATGTTCTGCACAGGAAAATACAGCTGCAAAATGTGCGCAGGATGGGATAGGAGTACTTTTTAACAGCAGGTGGTGACCTTCCTGAAATCTAGGGGCATTTCCGCACCCGTTAAATGTAGTGAAACGCTTACCTTAAGTAGTCGTTATATTCTGGTCCCTGCATAAGACATTGCCAACATTCAGCGTCTGGGAAGTAACCGGCTGGCTACATCCTCCATTTTAAAGTGCTAGTTGGGGAATTGCATAAAGTGGATTCACCAACTTATTTAGTGCTAGCTGCCGGAGAGCAACCAGCAGGCAACCAGCAGAGGCAAGGTATAGAGGCTAAAACGTGCCAAAGGATCGCCTGCCTTGTTCCGCTCTCGCACCCGCCTCCCTCTCCCTTGTTCCTGGGGATGGGAATTTCTTTTTCTAAAGGTCTAACATCCTAGAGCAACGAATATGCGGACAAGCAGGCGATGCCAGAAATAAATTCCCCCTCCCAAGCTGTAACACAAAGCATGCCTCTGTAAAGTTCCCCCAATGAGATTAATTTTTAAAAATTATATGCATAGGCGTTTAAATGGAGAACTATGATTTTTTAAAAAATAGCAGATTCTGGGGACCTTTAAAACATGGAGAAAGGGGACTGGCTGCCTGGATTGACTGTTTTAGCCATATTATCTTGGTAACTGTGAAATTGTTTTGATTTTGCTGGTCTATGACTGTAATAAAGATAAGTATGTATGTATGACTGACAGGTGGAAGAGTGTCATGTGTAAAGCATGTTGCTCTCTTCCACTATTTCCTGCAGCACTTGAGGAGAGTGAGAAGCACAAAAAAGTGGCAGATGAAAGTGAGACTGCAAAAAGGTGAGGAGGGGCCTGTAGGCGCAATAATATTTAGCGCTATGCTATTCAGCTGGCATAACGCTTTTTTTTAAAACTGATGTGCGGAAATGCCCCAGGACATGGCCAGAGGCATCCTAAGGGAAGTTACATTCTTGTAAGAAAATGGAAGTCTATTTAAGTTGTGTGGGAGGAATGCTGTATAGGAAAAGAGGCCTGAGATAACAGGCATAGAAACTAGCTTCTGTGACATGGGCCCTTCATCTGAATGTTCTTTTGTTTTTTTCTAAAGGTCTTTTACACAAGTTTCTTTGGGAAGAGGATGGGCCAGAGATTATTGGTGCGATGCAGAGGAGGCACATGTTCTTGATTCTGCAATGGCCACTTTAAAAAATGGTTATACTAGACCAGCCTCGTTTAGCCTTTGGACTGCTGAAGAGCTCCTGAAATCATTTTTCAGGCTTAGAAGAGGCCCAAAAGTCATGTCAACTGGCCACGCCTCCCTGCCACGCCCTCTCGGAAGTGACATCACTCCTGCAGTAGCCATTTTGTCTCACGTTACCGCCATTTGTCCATGCAGCTGTATACTGAGAACACTGAATCAATTATACACTTCCCAATGTTTCCTACCGTCTTCTTCAGAGCTGGTTTGGGGCAACAGTTTGGGCTCGGAGTGGGACTACACCGGTTAGCCTTTCCAATATGGACTAGCAAAAATGTTGCCGATATTACCGACGGGAGGAGTGTGGGTTGGTGACGCGGTCGGCAGCATCCCTGTACTTCCTGGTTGTGCTGACATTTTGTAAATGTCCTCCCCTGTGACATCTTCCTCGTTATTTTTACACACTCACTGTGAAAGGGAAGACCAGGAAGTGTTTAATTAAAAGGACATTTCTAACAAGGGGGACGGGGGGGGGGGGGAGAGAATCATGAATGTGTTTCACTGGCAAGTGTAGAACTTTTTAATTAATATTTTCTGTTCTGCTTCAGTGCGACAATGTAATTGTGCTCCTCGAAATGATTAATTAAATAGCCAGTCTATTAAGAGCAAGGGAAAAACATGAGTTTGTAATGTTTTTTTTTTCCTTTGCAAGCATAGGAGAAATCATCCCTTGAGGTTTTTGTGTGTATGTGTGTGGGGGAAGAGTGTGGAGCTGGGGTTCTCGTCCACTGGGTCACAGAGTGGACCAAATATGGTCCTGTTGACCCACCCACCCCCCTCCCAAAATGGCCAATGACGGACCTGGAGGGGCGAAAGGGGAGGGGCCCCATGTGGGCATGTACCCAGCTCTGTTTCCCAACCATATTCTGCACGATTGTGCCACTTCTGGGGTTTCTCGAAGCCTGACGAATGTTTCAAGTTTCTTGATGGTAAAAATGTTGAGAATTTATCATGTTATATCTATACTGTCTTTTTCTCTCCAGTTCCATGTAAACCGCCCTGAGCCTCAGGTAGGGCGGTATATAAATATAATAAATAAATAAATAAGTATAAATAAAGCTGACAGCTCCTGCTTTAACGGAGGTCAGGCTGCTGGAGCGGCATCTGCTCTAGCGGACTGTTGGTAGCCCCAAGTAGCAACATTTGTGGCGTTAAGTGGGGAATTCGTCCAGCTAAGGGACTGGATCCATATGAAATTTTCAGTACGCTGGATCAGTACAAAAATTTCTGTTGGTCTTCGGCCTCTGCCTTCCGACTCCAGTCTGCAGAGAGGTGATGAGATTGGTGGAAATTTGCCAATTTATTCTGGACCCAATACAAGGTGCAGAAGAGAGGCAGAGGCAGATGCAGGTAAATGGTCAATGTGTATCATTCTTCCAGTACATGTCGGGGGTCATGAAAGCATGAAGCTGCCTTATCCTGAATCAGACTATTCATCCACAGAGGTCATTACGGGCTACTCAACAGCTCTCTGGGTTCATAAAAAGAGCTCTTCCACATCATGTACTTCCTGATTCTTTCAGCTGCAGAGTATTGAACCTGGGACCTTCCATATGCCAAGCAGATGCTACACCACTGAGCCACAATTCCTCCCACAGCCTTATTTCCTCCTCTGTTCCATAGTCCTTGTTGGTATCTCTCGTGTCACCTGCCTTTTAATTCCTCACTCCAGACTTTGTGTCCTTCTTTGCTGTCCTTGCTGGGGCACAACAGTGAAACGGCACAAAGACCGGACATTTGATGTCCCATAAATAACCAACTGGCTCAACATCAGTTAACCAACATTACTATATGTTGAAAGACTAAGGGAGCTTTGATTAAAGCTAGCATCCCGAAAACCTTGTTGGTCTCTAAGATCCTGACAGTTAGAACGATTTCTTAGTGGAACAGGCTTCCTCGGGAGGTGGTGGGTTCTCCATCTTTGGAAATTTTTAAACAGAATCTAGATAGCCATCTGACGGAGAGGCTGATTCTGTGAAGGCTCAAGGGGGTGGCAGGTGACAGTGGATGAGCGAGAGGGTTGTGAGTGTCCTGCATAGTGCAGGGGGTTGGACTAGGTGACCCAGGAGGTCCCTTCCAACTCTATGATTCTATGTGGACCCGAATCTAGGTGTTCCACCACAGACCAACATAGCTACCCTCTGAAAAGATTTGGAGAGCATTCATTTCATAGGAGCAGCACCAGACTTTCTACTGTGGCTAATTACAAAAACAATTTAGTTAATTGTCCTTTTAAAAACCTTTTAAAATAGAATACATTGTAACAGGTCATAACAATGTTAGGTGCAGCATCTGTAAATGGGAACGATTCACAGAACTCTTTGGCTGGCATCCTAGAATGGTAGGGTCAGCTAAAGTTCTAAAATAATAAAGAAGAGAAAGAAATGACAACAAAAATAAAGCAAAGCAAAAATAATTGTTCAAATACATATGGCTGCTTGAAGATGCCTGTGGATATTCCATATGGCCCGGAAATGAGTCTCTGAGGAGCTGTTAGGGCTGCCCCGATCTATGGTACAGGTATGGGACAAACACACCTTCTTCTTGCTATTCTTAATGCAGGACATCACAATGATACAGCAGGGGTAGTCAACCTGTGGTCCTCCAGATGTCCATGGACTACAATTCCTATGAGCCCCTGCCAGCAAACGCTGGCAGGGGCTCATGGGAATTGTAGTCCATGGACATCTGGAGAACCACAGGTTGACTACCCCTGTGATACAGGACACCGTGAATAAATAGCCTGGTGGAACCTGGTGGAACACTGCTTGAAGAGATCAGCGCCTTCTGGGATTTTAAATAATCCCAGAGGGCCTAGAAAATCAGGCTGTTCCGCCAGGCCTTTGACTGAGGCCAGTAAGCATTGTCTTGGTATGCTGGCCTTCCTTCTTGAAAATCCATATGCGGATGGAATAACCCCCTCCAAGCTCTGTTCAACCTTCACAGGATTAAATTCTAATAAGGAAGTGGTTTTATATTAACGTTACGTTGTTTTTCTTGTTACTTGTTTTAAGTCTGTTGCTAACTGCCCTGAGCTAACCAGGATAGGGCAGTATATAAATAAAGTTTTTATTCATTTATTTGTTGTTATTTAAACACACACCTACCCAATGGATTTTCCTCCTTTAGGGAGTCTTTGATCATCTAGCTATCTGTCTGTCTGTCTGTCCGTCTGTCCGTCCATTCCCCACCCCTCTCTACTGAGTCGTCCTGAGGTGGCTTACAATAATAAAACATACCCCATAAAACCCATAAAACATTAAAATACAATCCTTAAAATAGAATTATCAAAACCAGAAATCCACAGTTGACGGTTACTCTCCAACGCAATCAATCAGCGGTTAGAATCTTCCAACACCTACTTGGCTTAACTCCTCCATGCTCACTGCACCAGATGCAATTCACACCTCATTGGGCCGATGAGAAGGCTAGCCCAAAGTCATGCGAGGTAGCTCTAGTAATCGGTGAGAACTCTATAGCAGTGGTCCCCTACCACCAGGGCGGGGACCAGTACCGGTTCGTAGATCAGTCGGTACTGGGCCGCAGCTCCTCCTCCTCCCCGGCTGCTGCCTCGGGGGCAGCCCTGCCACTCTGCCGCTGGTTCACCTTTGGTGCTCTCCAGCGGCCGCTATGGGGTTCCCCCTCGGCATGGCACTGCGCAGCTGCTGCTGGCAGCGCTCCCCTCCCAGCAGGAAGTCAGGGGTGCTGGCGGGAGAGCAAGTAGAGCAGGGCCCAGGCGGCAGCCACATCCCTCAGCAAAAGACTGGGCCTCCATAAAATGGTCAAGCGTTGACCAGTCCCCGGTGATAAAAACTGCTCTATAGTAACAATATCCAGTCATTCCTAGAGCTAACGTGGTCTCCAGATTTCCCCAGAAGTGATGTAGTGACCTTGCTGTTTAAATTTTTTTTTTGTTCCTGCTGTTGCTCTGAATGACAGTGGTAAAAGTGGGAGATTTCCCTCCCTAGCGGAAGACCTGGCAGCTCAATTGACAATGGTGATTTCCACACAGGGACAGACTAACCAGGTTTGCTTGCTGGGCCTGCAGCTGTTACTAATATGACACAAAGGCAATGGGGGATTCTACATGGTAACCCTATTTCAGGTCCCTGACCCCCAGCAGCCATCCTGAGAACCTTATCAGGGTTTTTTTTTAAAAAATCATGTGGTTATATCATTATAATATTATAACAATCTGCATTATCAGCTTTCCTGAATTCCCGGATATATAGAATAATTATCATTCTATTTTCATATCCCGCCCTTCTCTAGTTGTCTCTGGACGAGTAACATAAAATTAAACTGAGATGTAATATTGTAGAGTCATTCATCATTTGCTTAGACTAAATGATTACATTCTTATTGTGTGTTATATCACATATATTATGAATTTTAGGCTGTTTTTAAATTGGGTTTTAATTGATTGCATCCCATTTACCGATACTGGTCTATGACCGTATTAAAGATCTACTATTACTGCTACGACATCAAGTTAAAACTTTGCATAAAACAAATTATATATGTACGATATGCCTAATTTAGATTTTAATCAGTCCGTCACCCATTTTATTGTTCATCACTGTAGGCCTTTGCAAAACATTACAAAACAGACACACAATATATACAAAAATCCCAGCACAGTCATAAGCCTTTAAAATTTTTATTTAAGGCCACCTCCTTTTCACCATTAAAATCTGTCTGGGGGTGGGACTGAAAAATGTTTGAGTTGATTAACTGGCTGGATGGGTTACATCCAAAACAAAAGGGCCGACGTACTTCGTTTTTTTTTTTTAATGGAAAACTGGGAATGTAGAGAACCTGATACAGATATTCAATCACCAATTTTTAAAAAGCCCACGGTGGGGTGGGAGGGGGGGAGGAAATGGCAGCTGTGGGGAGAAGGGCTGGACTGGGGAAATCCAAACTTTCCTACACACAGAGCAGCCATTCAAGCTTTGCTCTCATTTTCTCTGAAATTTCGCAGCCAAGCATGTTCGGGAAAGATCGGAGAAAAGACGAGGAAAACATACCATGATGCAGTGGGTGGGGAAGGAAGGGAGTGTGGGAAATGCTTCCAACAACACCTAACTCCCATCATTACATTTTTCCGGTGCCGGAGTTTTGGGGGACCCCCAGGGTTGAGGACTGGCACCAGAGATAAATATGTAAGGCACATAATAGTAAAGGTAAAGGTATCCCCTGTGCAAGCACCGGGTCATGTCTGACCCTTGGGGTGACGCCCTCTAGCGTTTTCTTGGCAGACTCAATACGGGGTGGTTTGCCAGTGCCTTCCCCAGTCATCACCGTTTACCCCCCAGCAAGCTGGGTACTCATTTCACCGACCTCGGAAGGATGGAAGGCTGAGTCAACCTTGAGCCGGCTGCTGGGATCAAACTCCCAGCCTCATGGGCAGAGCTTTCTGACTGCATGTCTGCTGCCTTACCACTCTGCGCCACAAGAGGCTCTTGCTAAGGCACATAATAACACCTCATGAAACTGACCAAGGCAGGCGGTTGGGACGAAAACTCTAAGGGGTTACACAAATTGGCATGCTCGGATTGCTTCACCCAATAAGCAAAATGAGATGAATGGGCATCGTATATCATTCCAGCATATTAGCCTAGCTAAGGCGCTTGGCTTCCTTCCACTTCTGCCTATCCACACTGGCAAGGAAACGATCCAATGGCCCTTTGGGGACCTCCCCGCGCTCGCAAAGGCCATCTGCAATCACGGCCCATGAATACGGAATGGTGCCTACCCATCCGTCTAGGGGGATATTTAGTTAGTGGGATTGCGTCTCGGATTCATTTGAGCAAAAAAAAGAAAAAAAAGTAAATTTAATTAAAATATTACTTTCTCCAATTCCTGCCACACCTGGGATCCCATCCAAGGCACCTTGCTGCTAGGAGTGATGGAAGTTTCAGGCAAGTCTCGACGGAGGAAACATATGGGCTGCCTACACAAACGGGCGCTGCATTTTACTGAGTAAAGGCAAATGCACCTTGCCAAGTGCTGCCTATCGATACAGTTCTAAAGATATATTTTTTTAATTCGTCAAATGCATATTGCCCATTCCCCATTTGTAATCAGAGCTTCCAGGCACCTTGGACTCAATAATGTTGATCCAGAATTCTGAACTAAAATTCAGGGGTTTGAGGGATGTTTCCAGTAGGAGAACTAAGGAAGTGACACTGTTGTTATACCATCTAAATTATGTTCAGTTTGGACCTAAGAACTAAAATAAGTACACATTCTCAGATTCTATGAATCTAGTGGAATGGGCTGCTTTAGGAGGTGGTGAGCTCCCCCTCACTGGCAGTCTTCAAGCAGTGGCTGGACAGATACTTATCCAGGGTGTAGTCTGCACAGGGCTTTTTACCCAGTCACAATAGGAATGAATTGGAATGAATTCCTCCCATCTACACGGAATTCAATTGGCATTTTGATTTTGGCCACTTTAAATTTTCCCTCTGCAACATCCACGATTGATTCGTGGTGACCCTACCTTTCCCCTGCGATATCCAGAAGTGGATAAAAGCCTCGATAGTTGAAAAATTGGCATCAGTAAATGTGCAGGTCTCTGCTTTTTGTGAATTAATTCTGCCTCGTGCCTCCAACACGGTAACAAAGAAGTCTTCCCAGATTGGCCAGGGCATCAGTTCAAAGTCTTCCTGGTTCTGGGTTGCAAGGCTTCCCTTAAAATGACTGTGCTCCAGAAACTCTAATTTCTCTCAGCATAGATTTGCCTTTTGGTTTTTTTCCCCTTCCTCTGTTAACTCCAACCAACCCACCCCCTATTCAAGAAAAGCAAGAAAGAGGCTCCTGCTGTGCTTGGCTCCCCTCCCCACTCTGAATTTTTCCAATTAAGTGCAGAACACTTTCTGTTTCAATTGGGGGGGGGGCAATAGAGAAAGACCCGAGTTCAAATCGATCTGAATTCAGCAGGATCCACAACGGAAAAATAAGTAAGTGCCACATTAGCCCTGGATGCTTTAGGTGGACCCTGCCTTGAGCAGAAGGCTGGACTAGATGGCCTGTATGGCCCCATCCAACTCTATGATTCTATGATTCTGGGTGAAGTACTTATCCACTGCTTGGTTGTATCATTTCAGGCTGAAAGTGAGAGACTGAAATCCTAAATGCTCAGCTACAAACACATAAACGTATTAGGAAGAAAGCTTTCCCCTGATATGGTTAATTTTGTAACTAGAATCATAGAATCACACAATCATAGAGTTGGAAGGGGCCATACAGGCCATCTAGTCCAACCCCCTGCTCAACGCAGGATCAGCCCAAAGGAGTATTTCAAGAGAAGGAAGCAGCTTTCAAACATTCGGTACATCCACATCGGTCTGAAATGTTAAAGCCCAGCAACAGACATCCTGTCCGGAGAGCAGCCATACTTACAAGGACTAATGTGTGAGAGGTTTTACAGTGGGTAGGCTATTGCCTGGGGATCTGAGACATCCAAGTTCAAGTCCCAGTTAAGTCAAAAAGTTTATTGGATAACCTGGGGACACACTTACCATCGGCCTATCTTACCCCTCAGCCTAAGGAGGGCGGGGTTTAGATAGAAGAGGGGCACAATGTTGACTTCCAAAGCAGCCATTGTTGCCAGGGGGACCGGCCTCTAACCCAAAAACCAACTGTAATTCCAGAAGATTTCCAGCCACTGTTAGGAGACTGGCAAACCTAAAGACTAATAAATTTTAATGGGGATCTGTATTTTATGTGGGGTTTTTACTGTATAACTCGCCACGAGACAGTTTACTGTGGGTGGCAGGATATCAATCAAACAAATAAAAATACATTAAAAAATGTTAGGGTCATATTAATATATCTAAAATGGAATTTATACAGCCTGGCATGTCAGGACAATCCTCAGAATATATGGGAGAGAAACTGTTCATTTCAAAAGCACCCCGTGAAGAAGTTCTCTTCACAAGGGAAGCCAGCAGGCAACCTTTTCCTTGTGTCGTGGTTCGGTCCTTGGTGGCTTGGGAACCAGACCGAACCCCGCCATCAGAGGCGCCCGCGATCACGGAGGTAGGGCATGGTGATCACAGGCAAGCCGGCAGCTGGGCGCCCCACCCGATCGTTGAGGTGGCAATGGCCGCTAAAGAACCTCAATGTCCCCCTCCACCTTTTGACAAGGGCCCGGAGATGGCCCTTTGTTCCAGGAAAATGGGCCATCGGGAACCCCGGAAAACCTCGCATATGTGCATGAGTCATGATTGTATCAGCATGTTCCCTCCGGAAGTACTGGGTGGGGCAATACAGCCAAAGGAGGTGGGTTTTGTATAAAAGAGAGCTTCCACCTGGAGTTCGGTGGAAGCTCTTACTCCATACCAGCGGACTCCACGTTGCTGAAATAAAGCTTGTTCCTGTTGTATCGTCCACCCGGCCTGGCGTGACGTTTTCTTCAAGGGGCACCCTGTTTTTTCAGTTAGCAAGCGGGTTCCCGACATCGTAAGAGCTTCCCCCCGAACTCCAGGGTCGGCATCGCATCCGAGCGCTTATCGGGACGGATCCAGAGATGGCGTTTTCAAGCAACGAGGCGGTCTCGACCCCCACGAACCCCGGGAACATGGGTTTAATGTCCCCGGGAGATTTCCTCCGAAAATCGGGGGGCCAGGAGCAGCTGTCCGGGACCCCGAGACCCTCGGCAGCGGCGGCCAAGGGAAGGCGCCGGGCCATGGGGTTCCCAAGCACGGCGGGGAGCGCGCCGAGGTCTGGGGGGTTGGCCCCAACCTGGGACACCCAGCTGAGGCAGGCGCTTCGCCCGGTAAGACCTGAGGAATCCCTAGAGGACCTGCGGCGGGCCATGGCGGACTTGGCCAGGCGCTTGCAGGCAGCTGAAGCCCGTGAGCAAGCTCGGGCCGGGCCCGGAGGGACTGGTAATACAACAGCGGAGGGGATCGCGTCGAGTGAGGACGCCTCCAGCGACGAGGACGAGCCCGGCACTGGTGAGCGGGCCCCGGACCCCGACCCGGAGCAGTTTTCAGTCCCGAGTAGGCGAGACGGCCAGCGGAGAGGCGAGACAGCAGAGGATCTCGGGGGAGCAGGTGAGCCGACGGGGCGGCGAGAGCCGGACCAACGCAGGAGCGACGTGCAAGGCAGGGAGCGGCACGGCGTCGTTGGGCAAGTTGGTAGCCGGTGGAGCGGAGCAGGACGAGACGGCGGACGCCGAGAATCCCGGATCCGGAGGGGGTCGGACTACTCTCCAAAACGTTCCCCCCCAGAGCTTAAGGCGCGTTTCGACGGGACGCCGGACGACCTCCCGCAGTTCCTCCTCCACGCGCTGACGCATGCCCGGAGATATGGAGACCGGTATGAGGACTCCGAGGACTTGGTCTGGGGTGTGGCCTCGTGTCTCCAGGGCAAGGCGGGTCAGTGGTACCTGGGGTTGGCCGAGCGCGGCGACCCGGCAACTCAGGACCTGCAGGACTTCGTGGTCGCGCTCCGCCGACGATTCCAGGACCCCCAGGCTGAGGACAAGGCAAAGAGTCGGATCAAGGGACTTCGACAGGGTACTAGGGGGGTTATGGACTATATAGACATTTTCCGGAGGGAAGCAGGCAAGGTGTTCTCCTGGAACGAGGAGACCCAAATCGAGTACTTCCGGGAGGGCCTTAACCCGAAGCTCAGGGAATGGGCCGTGATCAAGGGGACGGAAGAAGATCTGTCTACACTGGAGGGGTGGTGTTTCGTGGTCGCCAAGCTGGAAGCCAGCCTAGGTTGGGCCGCCGCACCCCCCCGGGAGGCCAAAGGCGGGTCAGCCGAGGCGCCAAGACCGGGCCCCGACAACTCTCGCCCCAAACGACCCCCGAACCCCGAGCGGGAAAGGAGACGCCGGGAAGGACTGTGCCTGAAATGCGGGGGGTCAGGACATTTCGCAGCAGCGTGCCAACGGCAAGGGGGGGAGGACCGCGGGCTCTCCCAGGGGGGAGGTGCGACACGCCCCCAGCAGGCACGCCGGGCGGAGGACCTCCGCAACGAACCGGGAAGCGTCCAGGCGACGGGAAACGGCCAGGACCTGCTGTAGACGGCGCCGGGCAG
The DNA here is from genome assembly GCF_049243985.1 of Paroedura picta. Taxonomy (NCBI): domain Eukaryota; kingdom Metazoa; phylum Chordata; class Lepidosauria; order Squamata; family Gekkonidae; genus Paroedura; species Paroedura picta. The sequence continues at coordinate 12,368,762 of NC_135374.1, read as the reverse complement.
CAGGTCCCGCGGTGCGAGGGAAAACCCCTACAGCATGAGGCGCGACCTCCGAACGTGGTAATTTTAGAGCTCCGGAACCCGGAGAACGGACTAAGTTGGGTGGGGGAGGCTCTTTTGGACTCTGGATGCGACCACAGCATGGTCCACCCCCAGATAGCCCGGGCTTTGGGGCTACCGAAGCGCATTCGGAAGGTTCCCCTGGTTTTCGTCCAGATGGACGGCAGCCCGATTCAGGGGGGACCTTTCGGGGAGGAGGTGGGTCCTATCGCCATCCACATAGGGGACCACCAAGAGCTGCGGTGGCTGATCCAGGTCCCTGTAGCGGGATATCGGGCGGTGTTGGGCCTGGATTGGCTGAAGGAACACAACCCCGTGGTGGACTGGCGGGCGGGGACCCTGAAGTTCGACTTGACGGTGGGTGCACGGCATCGGGTCCCCCGCGAGAATTCCAGCCACAAGAGGACGGCGGCGCGTCCCAGGGGAGCGGCGGCGGCGCAGCAGGAGAAACCAGAGCCCGAGGTCCCGCCAGAGTACCGAGACCTCGCAGCCGTTTTCAGCGAGCGGGAAGCGGACGAGCTACCCCCACACCGCCGCACGGACTGCGCTATCAACATCCCAGAGGGGGCGGTACTGCCCAAAGGGCGCATCTACAAAATGAGTGAGGGTGAGCTCAAGGACCTCCGGGAGTTTTTGGAAAAAAATCTGGCCCGAGGTTTCATCCGGCCCGCTTCCAGTCCCATGGGAGCTCCAGTCTTGTTCGTCCGGAAAAAGGATGGGTCCCGACGGCTGTGCCAGGACTACCGGGGCCTCAACGCCATCGCAGCAGGGAACGCTTACCCCCTCCCGCTGATCCCGGATTTGCTGGCCCAGCTGGGCAAAGGGACTCTGTTCACTAAGCTGGACCTAAGGGAGGCGTACTACCGGGTACGCATCCGGGAGGGGGATGAGTGGAAAACGGCGTTTAACTGTCAATTGGGACAATTCGAATTTAAAGTGATGCCGTTCGGTTTAAGCGGGGCACCTGGGGTTTTCATGAGTCTAATTAATGAGGTGTTGCAGGACCTTCTGTTTCAGGGGGTGGTTGTTTATTTGGATGACGTCCTGATCTACAGCCAAGATCCCCAAGAGCACGTGACCCTGGTGAGGGAGGTGTTAAAGCGCCTGCTGGCAAACCACCTATACGTGAAGCTGGCTAAGTGCGAATTCCACCGTCCCTCCCTGGACTATTTGGGCTACCGCATCTCAGCCCAGGGCATAGCTATGGACCCCGAGAAGGTGCAGGCGGTGCTGGACTGGGAAAGGCCCCGCACCCGGAAACAGCTACAAAGCTTCCTGGGGTTTGCTAATTTTTTTAGAGGCTTCATCCCCAGATACTCCTCCGTAGTGGCTCCCCTCACGGACTTGCTAGGTACCAAGGGGAGAGGTCCTCGCGCCACGCGGCCCAGCGCAGCGCTCGGCTGGAATGAGAAATCGGAGGCAGCGTTCCTGGCCCTCAAGCAAGCTTTCGCGTCTGAGCCCACGCTACTGCACGTCGACCCAACCCAGCCGATGGTGGTACAAGTCGACGCCAGCGACGCAGCAGCCGGGGCGGTTCTCCTGCAGCGAGACCAGGCGGGACAGCTGAGGCCGGCGGCCTACCTCTCACGAAAATTCGCCGAAACGGAGCGGAACTGGTCTACCTGGGAGAAGGAGGCGTTTGCGATTAAGTTCGCCCTCACCGAATGGCGGCATTGGCTGGAGGAAACAGAGGAGCCGTTCGAGGTCTGGACAGATCACAAGAATCTGGAGGCGCTCCGGCAACCGCGATCCCTGAACGCCAAGCAGATGAGGTGGGCGGAGTTTTTTTCGCGGTACAATTTCAAGCTGGGTCACATCCCCGGCAAAGAGAATTTCCTCGCGGACGCCCTCTCCCGGCTGCCGCATCATGGGGAGGGGTACGCTCCCTGCACCAGGTCTGTGTTCGGTGAGGAGCAGCTGGGACGGGGGGTCGTCACTAGGCGTCGGGCCCGGGGGGAATGGGAGCCCGACCCGGCGACCGCCCCGCTCCGAGACCGCCTAGTGGCAGCCTACGGGACAGACGAGGAGCTGGCTGAGCTCCGGGACTCTTTGATTTTGGACTCCGGTCTCTGGCGGAGGGGGGAGGCTGTCTACGTCCCGGAAGGGCTACGACGGGAAGCCCTCAGCCTCTGCCACGATGCTAAGACCGCCGGGCACTTCGGTTTCGTAAAATCCTGGAAGTTGGCCCGGCGGCGGTTTTGGTGGCCCAGTCTGCGGCGGGACACAAAAGCTTACGTCAGTGGTTGTCCTGTCTGCCTGACCTGCAAGCCGGGGGTTGGCAAGCCGAAAGGGCTGCTGCACCCGCTCGAGGTCCCGACCCGGCCGTGGTCAGTGATCTCCATGGACTTTATAACAGACTTGCCTCCCAGCAAGGGGAAAACGGTGATCTGGGTGGTGGTAGATCTATTCTCCAAACAGGCCCACTTCATTCCTTGCGCCAGTGTCCCCAGTGCTTCACAGTTGGCTCGGATGTTCCTGGATCACGTGTTCCGACTGCACGGGCTGCCGGACAAGGTGATTTCCGATCGGGGCTCACAATTCGTGTCCCGGTTTTGGCAAGCTTTCCTGCGCCTGTTAGACATCGAGCAAGGGCTGAGCTCCGCTTACCACCCCCAGACGGACGGGCAGACCGAGCGGGTTAATCAAGTACTGGAGCAGTACTTGCGGTGTTTCGGTTCCTATCATCAAGACACCTGGGTGCCCCTGCTCCCCCTGGCCGAGTTCGCGTACAACAACGCAGACCACAGCAGCACGGAGATGTCGCCTTTTGCCGTCGTCTACGGGACAGACCTGAGACACTTCCCGGAGCTTGGAGAGGTCCCCGCCCGGGAATCGGCCGACCTTCGCGAGTGGGGGAAGCGTGCCGGGAGCTGCTGGAAGTCGCTGCAGGAGCAGCTCCACAAAGTCAAGGCAGCGCAGAAAGAGGACGCCGACCGGAAGAGACGACCAGCTGAGGAGATCCGACCGGGGGATCGAGTTTACCTTTCCACCCGGAACCTCCGGTTGAATTTGCCCAGCAAGAAGCTAGGCCCTCGGTTTTTGGGGCCTTTCGAGGTCTTGGCCCCGATCAACGAAGTTTCGGTCAAGCTCAAGCTCCCCAAGAACCTCCGGCACATCCATCCCGTCTTTCACGTGAGCCTTCTAAAAAAAACTCCGGACGGTGACGTTTGGCACCCCGTGTTTTCCCCGCCAGCGCCCGAGGTCCTGCCGGGGGGGGAGCACCACGAGGTGGCGGATATCCTGGACTCTAGACTCCACAGGGGGAAGTTGCAGTACCTCGTGGAATGGAAGGACTTCGCTTTAGGGGACCGGGAATGGGTCTGGGCAGCGGACGTCCTTGCGCCCCGACTCACTGAACGTTTCCACAAGCGGTATCCTGGCCGTCCCGGGGGGTTGGAGAATGGACCTTTGGGGGGGCAGAATGTCGTGGTTCGGTCCTTGGTGGCTTGGGAACCAGACCGAACCCCGCCATCAGAGGCGCCCGCGATCACGGAGGTAGGGCATGGTGATCACAGGCAAGCCGGCAGCTGGGCGCCCCACCCGATCGTTGAGGTGGCAATGGCCGCTAAAGAACCTCAATGTCCCCCTCCACCTTTTGACAAGGGCCCGGAGATGGCCCTTTGTTCCAGGAAAATGGGCCATCGGGAACCCCGGAAAACCTCGCATATGTGCATGAGTCATGATTGTATCAGCATGTTCCCTCCGGAAGTACTGGGTGGGGCAATACAGCCAAAGGAGGTGGGTTTTGTATAAAAGAGAGCTTCCACCTGGAGTTCGGTGGAAGCTCTTACTCCATACCAGCGGACTCCACGTTGCTGAAATAAAGCTTGTTCCTGTTGTATCGTCCACCCGGCCTGGCGTGACGTTTTCTTCAAGGGGCACCCTGTTTTTTCAGTTAGCAAGCGGGTTCCCGACACCTTGATATGCTAAAGAGAAGGATATTTTTGCAAGCCGAGCTTGGGACTTGTAGTTCCATGCTCAAAATAGTTTTGAGGGCTGCCAAGAGTAGCCTATTAGCTTTTCAACAGAAAGTCTCACTCTATTTATTTAATTATTGGATTAAGTTATTATTTATGCCTGATAACAGACTTCCAAAAAATACAGTTTATTAGAGCAGAGCCAATTTAGTTGGAAAATTACCGCGGCACGGTTAGGTAGATGAACCAATTGTATATTTTGTGTGTGTGTGTGCTGGATTATTTTTCCAATTTCAGGGCAACCCCAGCCAAGCCTGAATTCAAAAGAAGGGTAATAGTTGTTTATGTCTTATTCCTCCTGGCCAATTTCAAGGCTGGTCCACAGTGTGCCAAATTTAAGTCAAAATGTGGGTCTGAGGACTGACATCACTAACTTTGCACCATGTAATTAACCTACCCTTCTTATATTTAACATGATACCTCCACAACTCTTGAGGGAAGCTATCAAAACATACCCTACGACTTAAGGTTTGGTATTTGCGGTTCTGGGCTAGCTGGCTAGATCCATCATATTTGCTCAACGGGCTGAAAAAGTGGCTTCCCTTGTTGCTAAGGAATGTGATTACCGGCCCGTATTTCAAAAATCAGACGGCTTACGGGATAATGAGGATAAGTGGGGGCCCTATGAGGAATCCTAGGTCACGGAAGTAAGCAATTGGGAAATTTCCTCCTGACCCGTAACTTCCACCCCAAGATTCAATACGCTCTTACGAACTCGAACAGGCCGATTTCTACTTTGTTCTCCTTTTCCCTTTTACTGATGATCAAGCTTGTCCTCAACATTCATGACCTCATCTACCGGCCTCTGAGCATGCTCCGTCCTAGCCAGGGCAGAGAACGTGCGTCAACAAAAAGCTATGAAAGAAGATTTTTCCTGTATACTCAGGGAGTCTCCCAAGTATACAGATAGCAATATGTTGTTAGTGGCTAAGATGTCGCTGCCTTATAATTATATACTAGCTGTTAAGCCTGCTTTAAAAGCGAGCCAGGAAGGAAGCAGCAGCCCACTCCCCCTTCCCGGTAGGTCTTGCCGTGGGCAGCCAGGATCTGGCGGTATCACTCCTGGCATCCTGCCAGTGCTCGTGGCGAGCCCCAACCCGCTAACCGCGGGGTTCCATGGGGAGCGCAGGGGGGGCAGCTCCTAGCCTGCTTTGAAAGTTGCCATTGGCTCTCTGTCCACTGCCGTGCTCTGTCTGCGCTGGGGATAGGAGGCTAGGAGGGTGCGGCAACACCCCTGCCACCGCTTGCTCTCAACGCGGGACGATGGGAGGTGGTGGCAGTGGGACTCTCGGTGTCAGCTCTCTGATCAGGAGGCTGGGACCTGGCTGGGAGTCGGTGGCGGCCCACTGTAACCATGTGGGGCTGGGATGGTATCATAAGCCATTGAGAGGTCCAACAGAAATAGCAGGGCCACACCCCCCATTTTAGGTTGACAAGAGTACAAACGTGTTTAACCAAAGGCCATCTAAGCAGATCTTGTTAGACATTATAACTCTGCATGCAAGAAGATCTGGGAGGGAAAGGGTTAAGAGAGAGTACCTGGCTCAGGCACACTTGCCAATTGGCCCCACCCTCTCATGTTGAGTCCCTTTGGCTGTTGCTTTCCTTCTGTTTCATCCTATACAACAGGGGTAGTCAACCTGTGGTCCTCCAGATGTCCATGGACTACAATTCCCATGAGCCCCTGCCAGCAAACGCTGGCAGGGGCTCATGGGAAATGTAGTCCATGGACATCTGGAGGACCACAGGTTGACTACCCCTGCTATACAAGACCTCTCTTGTCTCTCTTACCTGGGCATGGAGGTGTTGTAAGAACTTTGAAATCAATCAATCAATCAATCAATCAATCAATCAATCAATCAATCAATCAATCAATCAATCAATCAATCAATCAATCAATCAATCAATCAATCAATCATATTTATTGACTGCCATCCCAGCACAGCCAGCTCATGGCAGTTTACATCCCTTTAGAACCCCACATAAAACAATATCCAGCCAAATTTGAAAAGCCCAAGATGGCGAAAAAACACTATTTACAGTATACTCCTTCAATCCCCCCACCCCCGCTCCTCTATGCACAACCGTTGGCCCTACAGGCGGTAGCTTACGAGAATATCCGGGCCAACAGCTTTTCCATAGGCCTGTGTGGAGAGAGAGCCGATCTTCCTGACTCAGACTCAACCAAACGCCTGGCGGAAGAGCTCTGTTTTACAGGCCCTGAGGTATGTTGACAATTCCATGAGGGCCCTTAGCTCTTCCTCCAGGTTGGGGCCAGGACTGAAAAGGCCCTGGCCCTGGTCGAGGCCAGGTGTGTCCCCCTGTTTATAGTTTAAAGCAAACTATCTGTTTATAGTTCGTTAAATACATCTAAATGAATATATAATGAAAGATGTGAGAGCCTCTTGTGGCTCAGAGTAGTAAGCGGCTGAAAGGCTGTCTGAAAGCTTTGCCCATGAGGCTGGGAGTTCGATCCCAGCAGCCGGCTCAAGGTCGACTCAGCCTTCCATCCTTCCGAGGTCGGTGAAATGAGTACCCAGCTTGCTGGGGGGTAAACAGTAATGACTGGGGAAGGCACTGGCAAACCACCCCATACTGAGTTGGCCATGAAAACACTAGAGGGCGTCACCCCAAGGGCCAGACACGACTCGGTGCTTGCACAGGGGATACCTTTACCTTTTAATGTAACATGTGCTTCTATTTTTGTAAGTAAAATTTCTTTCTCTTGTTACCACTGGAGCTTTATCATCTGTTGTCATATTCCCCTTAACTGGGAAAGATGGTGGATCACGAAGCCCGTGGAAAACGCCCGGTGCTTCCAAGGTAATTGATTTTTTTAAACAGTTAACCCAATAGATCTTGTCAACAGACACGCTGCCCAGCCTCCCTATTGCCCATAATAGCCACAGGAGCTTATTTTAATAGAAATACTGCTATCAGGAACAATGAGATCCTTTTCTCATTGTTGCTGAAATGGCAGTTTTCCCCCCTCATTATCCTCCAAACGAAGCACGCCGGGCTTTCTGCATCCCCAGCTAAAACGAGGACCGTATCCCCGATAGCAAGGGCCTGACGAGACAGGAGCATATAATCGAGAAAAATAACTGCGGGAAAAGATAAACTTATTTTAATTACCTTCAGAATTATACAGGGATTTGCTCGGGTGTACATGATAATTCCGTTGCTCTGCAGAGTCCGGAGACGCAGGGCCAGCCTGAATTCCTCCTTCTTGCTACTTTCGGAAACCCGGTATTTGATGTAGCTGTTCCCGGCGAAGCTAAGTGAAGTGTGTCCTGAAATAACCGTTTGGAGAAAAGACACCACCTTTTTTTTTTTAACACTTCTACATTCTGAAATAAGACACAGGAGATTATCCCACTGCTGCCGCGGGGAGGGAAAAAGTTAATTAAGTAACATGCTTGGTTAACGAGGCCGATAAGGAACAACGTTTACAAATGAAGCCCATCTCCGACTGATTAAAAACCTGTCTCTGTTGTATTCGACAGTATGCACCTTATGATAAAGAAGATTAATTCGCTAATAAGGGGAGAAACTTGTTTCTTGATAGGAATTATTGCGGTGTATCAAATCAGATGAGTTGTGGCAGATAGTGGAATATCATCATTTTAGGACAATTATCACCTTGGGATAACTGGGGCAAGGCCTGCACAGCTGGTGAGCCATCCAGCCAAATGCAACTCAGTAGTTGTATACTGTGGAATACCGGGCTCCTTCCCTCTCTCTCTCTCTCTCTCTCTCTCTCTCTCTCTCTCTCTCTCTCTCTCTCTCTGTGTGTGTCTCAGGCAGGCACAGGCAGTGTAATCAGGAGGACTCTTAAATCCCTAAAGTAGGTCCCAGTTTATGCAGGACCCTGTAAGGCTCCGGAGGGTGAAATGTAGCTTCCATTCCAGCAGAGATCAGATGTTGCAGGAAGGCCAATGGGATTCCCCAGGATTGGCTGCTCAGTCCGAGCAATGACATGCAGTGCGGGCTGAACTACTGCCTGAAAGACAGTATTGCATAGTACAGGGGTAGTCAAACTGCGGCCCTCCAGATGTCCATGGACTCCAATTCCCAGGAGCCCCTGCCAGCGAATGCTGGCAGGGGCTCCTGGGAATTGGAGTCCATGGACATCTGGAGGGCCACAGTTTGACTACCCCTGGCATAGTAGATAGTGTTGGCTGGCCTGGGAAGTCCCAGGATCATATCCCTACCAAGCAATGCAGCTAACTGGGTGGCCATGGAACTTGGCCTGGTGTACCTCACAAGGTTGTTGCGAGGATATAGTTTACAGATAAACCTGACTTATCATGACTAGGGCAGCTGCCAGGGAGCTGAACTCTGATCTTACTGGTCCAGACTTAGCCCTGCTGTCTATCACATCACGCCGCATTTTCCAAAAGTGAAGGATCTACAGCCTCTCCAAATCAGGGATTTCTTGCTTATGGGCCCAAGGCCAAACCTAACAACAAAACTCCCTCTTTCTTGGACAGCACTGTTTTAAATAAAAGAAGAAACACTAATGTCTGTTAAATTTTCTTTTGTTTTCTCCCACTGACATTATACTGAAGATTTTCACATTGCCGTGCTAAGCCAGATGTTATTTGTAGCAGCTCAACCATGCTTTGTTAACCTGACGCAAGTGGGTTTGTATGAACAGGTAAACAAATTCAGCTAGCAGCCCAAGGCCGGGTTATCCATGTAGCACATGGGGCACGTGCTATGGGCCCTGGCCAGTGTCGTCCCCTCATGCAGTGATACGCAATCTTTTCCAGGCTGTGGACCAGCGGCGGCGGGGAGGGCGCGGTACTCCCCTGCATGCACGCATGCACGGAGTGCCGTGAATGCGCGTTTGCGGCTGCGCAGTGCGCAAATGCGCATGCATGGTCCGGTGCGGCCCTGTGGTGGCAGGGAGCCGTGGCCCAGTGCCAGGGCCTTCGTGGCCCGGCACCGGGCCATGGCCCGGTGGTTGGGGACCACTGCCCTCATGGATCAGGGCCATAGCTTCTCTCCTCTCCCTTCTCTAAGGACATTTAGGGTGACACCCCTTTCCACTGTGGGGGCTCCCTTTGCCCCCAGTCTGGCTGCTCCCACCAAACTTGTACTTTACTAGGGCTCCGCAAATCCTTAAATTAGCTCTAGTGCTACTGGCCCCACAGATCCTTAAACCACTCCTGTAGCAGCTAGCTATTAAAACAGAATACAAAAGCAATGTGAAAACAAACTCTGAGAAGACTTTTGTCATGCTGGGTGCTCATCCACTCAAAGAATTATCAGATCATGCCTACCCAAATGTAACATGAACAGGGAAAAGGATCACTGTAGCCCATTTCTGCACTGTGAACTTCGCTGCTCCAGCTCCCGTGCAGGAGCACAAATCTGGGGTGGACGAAGTGCACCGGTCCAAATGCTCCCCCATGCTGGAGCAGGAAGGGGCAGGGCAACCTGCTCCGGCTCAAACTCCAGCCTGCAGCCCGGTGGAAAGCCTCTGGTGTGGAAACGGTTGACCTTTTCTTTGTCCTTGGAAGAGCAAAAGAGTACAGAAGGACCTCAGTCTGTTTTATGTCTTAAAAGGTAATGGAACAAGTACCTGAGCACTCCCCAAGCTTCCCAGGTGGGCACTGGCAAATGAAAGGCCTTCGGTTGATTTCGTAGCCCACACACTGCATATCTCCCGGGCAGGGCTTGTCTGTGCAAGGATCGCTGGAGCCGGGACACAGCCCTCCTGTTTGAGGTCAAGAAGAGAACAGCCCCAATCACAGGGTTACAATGTCTGATAAAACCCATGAAAACCCCAATTAAAAGACATAAAATCACAGAACATGATGGAAACCCCCAACCCACCCATCCCCATTACTGGAGGGGTGAGGATGGAGGTCGAGATTATTCAATTTACTACTCCTACCGGTGGGGGAGGCATCGATTTTCCTCGCCGACCCCAGCCTCAATCACAGACCTGGTGGAAGAGCTCCATTTTGCAGGCCCTGGGGAACGCCTAACTCTCTCACTTGTCAGGTTATTTCCGACTTATGGTGAACTTATGAATCAATGACCTCCAAAATGTCCTATTTCATAGAATCATGAAGGGCCCTCCAGGGTTATCTAGTCCAACCCCCTGCAGAATGCAGGAGATTCACAACTACCTGCCCACCCACAGTGACCCCAAGTCCACTCCCAGATAATGCCCCGCCAAACGAGAAGAATTTTGCCTCCCGTTCCCAAAGTGGAGATTGGCATTTCCCTGGGCATGCAAGGAAGGGCCACAAGAGCCAAGCACTAACACAGCCCCTTCTGCCCACCCACTCAAGTTTTTTAATAGCCTTGCTCAGATTTTGTGAGCTGAGCCATGGCTTCCTTTATTGAGTTTCCAAGCACACTGCTACAGAAAAGGAATTGGTGAAGAACCCGCCAAGACCCATTCAGAGAAGAGCATCATAGCTCTGTGATGGATATGGGGAGGACGGGCTGTGGGTCAATGTCCCGGCTTGGCATGCAGAAGGTCCTCCATTCAATTGTCCGCATCTCCAGCTAAAAAGGAGCAGGTAACGGGATGTGAATGAATTCTGCCTGAGAACCCAAAAAGCCATTGCTAATCTATGCAGGCAACACAAAGGCTTCATCATAGGTTCCAATGGCCAAAGGGACATCAACGCCAGTCGCTTCGGTTCATCTCTATACCGTCTTGCCAATGTATTTAGGCCAGGCTACTTTTAAAAAAAGGGAAGCCACCATTTGCCTACAGAAATACCTCACAAACTCTGATAGAGCCTTTAAAACATATGGCATCAATCTTCCCAGGTTGTTAAGTAAAAGGCACTCAAAGGAAATGAAAGTCTGCGAGGGCCAACTTCGACCCATGTGGCCGCTTGTGGGACTCCTGGGCACGTTCGTGCATTTAAGGGCAAATTTAGAAAGACGGGGAGGGGGGGGGCTCCCCGAACGAGACATTTGTCTGCTTCTGCTGCCTTGCATCTGGAGCACCGAGGGGAGGGAGAGACCAGGGAAGGCAAAGGGAGAAGCAGAGAAAACAAATCTCCCACTGCAAATCCCAAATGATTATTGTTATTATTATTTTATAATAATTATTAATTTGATTTATATACCACCCTCCTTAGTGGCTCAGGTCAGTTTAGAACAACAATGAGAACCAACACAATAACTTTAAATAAATATTAATGAAATCATTAAAAATTAATACAACACAATTTGAATCCAACAAGCACCTTTAAAAGCAACAAAGATTTATTCAAGGCATGAGATTTTGTGTGCAGGCACTTCCTTGATATAAAATAATTAACAATAACCATCTCAACTAAAAGAAGAAGAAGAGTTGGTTCTTATATGCAGCTTTTCTCTACTAGAAGGAGTCTCAAAGCAGCTTATAATTGCCTCCCCTTTCCTCTCCCCACCACAGACACCCTGTGAGGGAGGTGAGGCTGAGAGAGCCCTGATATTACTGAAGAAGAAGAAGAGTTGGTTTTTATGTGCTGCTTTTCTCTACCTGAAGGAGTCTCAAAGTTAAAATAATTAACAATAACCATCTCAACTAAAAGAAGAAGAGTTGGTTCTTATATGCAGCTTTTCTCTACTAGAAGGAGTCTCAAAGCAGCTTATATTCACCTTCCCTTTCTTCTCCCCACATCAGACACCCTGTGGGGTAGGTGAGGCTGAGAGAGCCCTGATATCACTGCTCGGTCAGAACAGCTTTATCAGTGCCATGGGGAGCCCAAGTCACCCAGCTGGCTGCAAGTGGGGGGCACGGAATCAAGCTTGACTTGCCAGATTAGAAGTCCGCGCTCCTAACCACTACGCCAAGCTGACTCTCAGCATAAAAGCATCAATCCATCTCAGTGCATCAATGTAATCTCCAGGTATAGCCCGGCTGCAGCATTGGTCGTAGGGGCCAGGACTGAGAATGCCCTGGTCCTGACTGAGGCCAGACGTTTACATTTACTCTGTTTATAGAATATGTATTGGTAGCTATTCTAAAATGCTGATAAAAGTTGAGTGAAGACAGTTTGGTGTAGTAGTAAGGCGTGTGGACTTCTAATCTTGCATGCCGGGTTCGATTTTGCATTTCCCCCACATGCAGCCAGCTGGGTGACCTTGGGCTCGCCACAGCACTGAGAAAACTGTTATGACCGAGCAGGAATATCAGGGCTCTCTCAGCCTCACCCACCTCACAGGGTGTCTGTTGTGGGGAGAGGAAGGGAAGGCGATTGGAAGCCGCTTTGAGCCTCCTTCGGGTAGAGAAAAGCGGCATATAAGAACCAACTCTTCTTCTTTTTCTTCTTCCCCAATCTGGGGAACTACTGTATATCTCAAGATCGAACAATCCCTCAGAATCTTTCTCCAGTTCCACATGGAGTATGCGCGTGCACTCTGACACACGGACCGCTTTGGGGAACAGATCCCCAGTATCCAATTAAAGGCTCAGTTAGTGGGTGCAAGGTTTCTTCCGATTGCTCAAAGACACAAATCCTTGACTTGGTGCAAAAGACTGAGTTTACTGAGAGCGAGCAAGTTAACCCAACAATGCCTTGTTGGAACTAAGGCATGTCAGGATAGACACAGCATATAACTCCCAGTCTAACTCCCTTTCCCGACAGAACCCTTGAAATACAGGAAATCATCAAAAGACCAGATAGCCAGACACCCAAATGTGAGGTGCCGCATTCTGTAGACAAGAGGAGATGGATGGGAGCGAAGGTGAGAAAAGGGAAGGAAACAGCTCAAGCAATAAAACTGGTCAGGGACCCTACACTTCTCACAAATGCTAACATCATGGCACTAGGTAAAGTGAACGGCTCTACCTTAAACCCTGAAGAGCTACTGCCAGTCAACAATGGCCAGCACAAAGGAAGTGGGGAACCCGCAAAAAAGCAACCCCCCAGCAATTATTGCAAAAAGCGAGGGATCTACTGTAGCAGATTAACTTGAGCTGGAAACGGGGAAAAATTAGTACATTAGGTTTTAAGGGTGGACACACTGTCCATCGGCAACTATAACAGCAATGAGAGACGCTTATGCTCAATGCACTGCACAATGTGGTCAATTCAATCTCCCGGAGCCCTCCCTTCGCTTTATCAAAAGCTCACTTGCCAAGTCTCAGAGGGGGCGATGAACTCCTAGCCTTTCCTTACCGCTGCTGTGCAAAATGGTGCGTGGAGAACTTATAAACAAATTGCAGACCGGCCGGAATATATGACCAAACTGGGAACCCTCACACCGGGACCGGCTTTATGGTTTTCAAAGAACGGCACGGTGCGAGGCGTACATCATTCACCCGAATGGTGCATCGTAACAACGTATGGCCTTGGTCAGCAACGGCTTTTGATAGATGGCCATGCAGAGATGGGACTGGGCTGTGGGCCAAGGCGTTTAACCTGCTCTCAAGCTTATAGCAACAGCAGTTTGATCTAGGGAAATCAGCTTGGGAAGGTCTTCCCTGCGAGGAAATAAACAATGGGACTCGGAAATGTTCATTTGGGAGAAGAGAAGGTTGAGCGGGGACGATTGCTGTCTTTAAGTATTTGACAGGTTGTCACTTAGCAGGGCAAAGTTCCTGTTGGCAGCAGAGGAAAGGACCCTCAGGAATGGGTTTAAGCTATGTGCAGAATGATACTGGCTAGATACCGGGGCCTATGAGGAGGGAGAGGGGAATGTTCAGCCTAGAGAAGAAGAGGTTGGGAGGGGACATGATTGCTGTATTTAAGTATCTGAAAGGTTGTCACTTGGGGGAGGGCAGAGAGTGGTTCCTGTTGGCAACAGAGGACAGGACCCACTATGTATAGAATGATACCGGCTAGATATCAGCGAAAAATTGTATCACAGTCAGAGTAGTTCAGCAATGGAATGGGCTGCCTAAAGAGGTGGTGAGCTCCCCTTTACTGCCAGTTTTCAAGCAGCGGCTGGACAGATACTGATCATGGGTGCTTTAGGCCGATCCTGCATTGGACATGGGGCAGAGTGAGGCAGGGCAGGCAGAGTGGTGCCTATGCCTGGCCGATGAGGCAAAGCAGGCAGGCAGCAGGGTCCCATTCTCTGTCTCCCTCTTCTTCTTGCTCTCTCTCTGGGGCTGCCTTCTTTCCCCCTCAGCTCCACTCTCTTCCTGGCAGGCATGGCAGTGCCCAGTCCTTCGCAGCTCCTCCACCACCACCCCTTCCTGCTGCTCCTGCCCGTGCCCTTCTGCTGCTACCACCACTGCTTCTTGGCCACTGCTGCTTCTGCTGGCCAGTGGGGCCGGCCCCTTGGTGGCGTGGGGAGAGCTGCTTGGTGGCAGCAGTGGCGGTAGCCTGTGCCAGGAAAAGACAGCGACGGTGTCGACCCTGCTGGTGATGTGGGAGAGTGAAATTGCTTGGAGTAGTGGGCCCCCAGGCTTGTCCTCCTCTTCCTCTGGCTACCTCCCTGCCTCTTTTGGCATGTGCCCTGTGGCAGGACAACGGACATCACGTCCATAACCAGTTTCATCCAAGTAGGCGCGGTAGAAGATGTGTTCCACATTAACAATAAGACATAATGTGTCTTTGACCGTGTAGATGTCGTTTGTTTATGGTCTACCAAGCCACTCCTCATCAACATATCGAAGCCAATGGAATCTATGCCACTGTGCATCGTGACGCTATGTGATCCGTTTGATATCTATGTAGTACTTCTTCGGACAGTCGTTGGGCGAAGTTGGATTTCGGTGTTTTCGGAAAAGCGTTTGTGAAAAAGAACCCTTTGTTCATGATGGGCACAAACCTGGCTTGTTTCCTATATTTGCTTTCTCGTGCCCTCCTCTACTTGCATGCAAGAGGTCACTGAAGGCTCCAAGTTTTGGAATCCTTGAATCAAATGCTAATTTGCCATGACATCCAAGTACTGGCCCGTAATCAAATCCCCCCCCTCCACTGAACTGGGTTTTTAATCTATTTTCCTTCCCACAAAGCCAGGTTTCTCGACCACAGTGTAATGCTGGCTTAGCATTCTGGTTTGTGGGCAGGAAACAAACTCCAGGAAATACAATATATGTAACAAAAGGGCATGTTTTGGGATTATCCTTGGGTAAAACTATGGGGTGTCTTCCAAGGGCCGCTCTATGTGTGATATTGGATTTTCAGTCCAGAGATGTCCATCCTCCCTCCCGAAACTATTTACATATGTGTGATCTGGATCAGGGCCATAGAAATGGGGGAAAGGGGTGTGCGTTTAACTCGTCTGTGCCAATAAAAACGCTCACCTTCTGGCTTCTTTATGCGCAATGTGGAAAAAAGAACGTTATGCTAGAGTTATGTATCCTCCACTCGCCATACAGGAGTTGAAGCAGCCTGGGGAACTGTTTTTGACTTAAGACTATTTTTGACCACTGTGTTCAGTTTTGGGCACCCCAATTGAAGAGGGATGTAGACAAACTGGAGCGTGTCCAGAGGAGGGCAACAAAGATGGTGAGGGGTTTGGAGACCAAGATGTATAAAGAAAGGTTTGGGGAGCTTGGTCTGTTTAGCCTGGAGAGAAGACGACTGAGAGGGGATCTGATAACCATCTTCAAGTATTTTAAAGGGTAGCATATAGAGGATGGAACGGAGTTGTTCTCTCTTGCCATGGAGGGATGGACAGAAACAATGGGATGAAATTAATTCAAAACAAATTCTGTCTAAACGTCTGGAAGAAGTTCCTGACAGTTAGAGTGGGTTCTCAGGAGGTGGTGGGTTCTCCATCTTTGGAAATTTTTAAACAGAGGCTGGATAGCCATCTGACCGAGAGGCTGATTCTATGAAGGCTTAAGGGGGTGGTAGGTTACAGGGGATGAGCGATAGGGTTGTGAGTGTCCTGCATAGTGCAGGGGGTTGGACTAGATGACCCACGAGGTCCCTTCCAACTCTATTATTCTATGATTCTATGAAATGGCACAAGAGGAGGAGACAACCCCTCTTTCACAGTGCTCTAACCCTAACCCAGTGCAGCATTCCCATGACTGCTTTCAGGGTTGCAGGACAAAGAGTCAGTTCTAGTCATAGAACTCCATCCTCACATGGGTCTAATGGGGAAGTAAATCCTTGCTCTCATTGTCTGTATTTTTGGCTTTCAGAACAGCACATGTGGAGAATTCCACAGCAACGATAGAATGCTGTCTTAAAAAAAACAAACAAACATGTAATTAAAGCCGCTTTCACGGAAGTCCTTCCCTGCACCATCTGATCCCTCCCCCTAGCACGGGCCCGGCTACCCGGATCTGTATGCACAGTGCATTTGTTTCTAGAGCACAATTAAATTTTATGTCATGTCAGGCGATAATTCTCAACAAGCCTCTCTGTGACTTGACAGATAGACAAGTCGCTGGGGCCAAAATGCTCCGGAACTCATGAATATACATCAGCTTGTGGGAAGACAACCCCGCGGAGATTTTGGGAACAAGCCGCTGCATGTTTTCACAACCTTTTAACCCCTGGTGAAAATGTCTGACACCGAGCAATGAAATCAATAGGCAGGCTTTGCCATCCATCTTTGCCGTATTTCGGCTTGTTAAGAATCTATGCTGAGCGAGTCCTCCTGCGAAGCCCAGGAGCACATGGGGGAAAGTTAATCATTTAATATGACGGGCCTGTAGGACTTGTGAGCTGGGATGCCAAGTGTAGATCGCGGGCTGCGTTGCGCTGTGGCCGCCAAGCTGTCTGTTACCCCTGCTGCTTCTGAGATCCGGAACAGGAGCTTAGTTGTTCAACCCCATGCCGGACCACCATGGGTTGCTCCATAAATCCCAATCTGGATAGGCGAAAAGGAAGTATTGCGCAGACTGGGCGTCAGTACAAGAAAACTGATTTAGGCAGCTTCCCCAATTGCAGAGCCCTTTGGGATCCAGGATGGGGGTATCTTGCAAGAAACGCAACTTTCCAAAAAGTCTTAAATCACGGGCTGATCTTACAAATGTGCCGCAAGCTCTCCATTTAACACAGTCAGCCAACTGTGCCAGTTACTCCACTGGCAACCTTTCAAGGGGGCTTGACCTGAACTTCCTTTGGTGAAGATCTTCAAGACACAAACCACCTAGCAAGACATTCTGATACTTCTCTCCTAAACTGCCATAATTTAAGCGAGGTTTGCCAGGCCCTCACTGGGGTCGGGGAAACCCCTAGAATCATAGAGTGGGAAGGGGCCACACAGGCCATCTAGTCCAACCCCCTGCTCAACGCAGGATCAGCCCTAACCATCCTAAAGCATCCAAGAAAAGTGTGTATCCAACCTATGCTTGAAGACTGCCAGTGAGGGGGAGCTCACCACCTCCTTAGGCAGCCTATTCCACTGCTGAACTACTCTGACTGTGAAAATTTTTTTCCTGCTATCTAGCCTATATCGTAGTACTTGTAGTTTAAACCCATTCCTGCATGTCCTCTCCTCTGCAGCCAACAGAAACAGCATCCTGCCCTCCTCCAAGTGACAACCTTTCAAATACTTAAAGAGGGCTATCATGTCCCCTCTCAGCCTCCTTTTCTCCAGGCTGAACATTCCCAAGTCCCTCAGCCTATCTTCATAGGGCTTGGTCCCTTGGCCCCAGATCATCCTCGTCGCTCTCCTCTGTACCCTTTCAATTTTATCCACGTCCTTCTTGAAGTGAGGCCTCCAGAACTGCACACAGTACTCCAGGTGTGGTCTGACCAGTGCTGTATACAATGGGACTATGACATCTTGTGATTTTGATGTGATGTCCCTGTTGATACAGCCCAAAATGGCATTTGCCTTTTTTACCGCTGCATCACACTGCCTGCTCATGTTTCGACAGTCTTAGCAAGGAACCCGTGTTGACCTTTATGTTACTTTCCCCCTTCCTTTTCAACTCAGTTGCTAGCCTCATGGCCTTTGGAGACATTTGTAAAAATGGTAGGCTAGAATAAGACTCTAAATCAGGGGTAGTCAACATGAGGCCCTCCAGATGTCCATGAACTACAATTCCCATGATCCCCCTGCCAGCAAATGCTGGCAGGGGCTCATGGGGATTGCAGTCCATGGACATCTGGAGGGCTGCAGTTTGACTACCCCCTGCTCTAGATGTTTTATGACTTTAACTATCGGTTGACTGTGGATGTTTTAAGCTGTCAACAGTAGTGTGTATTATTTTTGATGATTTTTGTGAACCGCCCCGAGCCGATTGCCAGGAAGGGCGGTATACAAGCCTAATAAATGAATGAATGAAAACCGAACCCCAACATGGGGCCCCTCCCTTTTCGCCCCTCCAGGCCCATCATTGGCCATTTTGGGAGGGGTGGGTGGGTGGATCAACAGGGACCATATTTGGTCATATCATCTGATAAATGTTTAGCTCATTTAAAATATATATATTAAAATAATTAACTCCTACCCATTTGGAAAATCAAGAAACCCCATGGTTTCACAAAAACCTGGGTTAGAGACACCGGATCTGAAATGGACCACTTAAAAATTATTGTCCTAAGAAATTTTGCCAGGGAACTGAAGAGTTCTGCCCCATTTTGCCAATCATAGGATAGTGCTTTTGCTTCAGAAAGGCAGTCCAAGTGCTTTCACAAAGTCAGCATTTAGTGCAGGCTGGTAACCCTATCAAAGTACAAGAATGGTCCTCGCAGATAAACCATGGGCATTTCAACTTTTTCATTCATGATCCCATAGGTGAATTTTATAGCTGTCACAAAACTTTTGAAGTACTGAAGCTCTGGAGGCAGTTCTTTATGTCTGCCGTTGTACTCAGAAGGCCCCCCTAGCTACAAATCACGTCTTATAGTGTTGCTCCTGGCTAACACACATTTCCAGGGTGATTTCACAACTGCAGGGACTAAAAGCCACTAAAGCACTCACACGTATGTTATCCACCTGGAAGGATTTATAGCCCAGGCTCCTCGGAAGTCCAGAAGTTTTTCTCTTCTTCTGTGCTTCTCCCAGAATTAATTTCAACAGACCTGTAGTAAATGGTAATTCTGGTCTCTCTAGGCAAGCTGGGGAAAAACCAGTGGCTTAAGGGTGCACTTTGGAGAATGGGGAGTTGGAATATTCCTGTAATTATCTGCTTCTCTATCCCGCCCCTAGATTTTTTGGGTTCTGAACTGTCTCGCCTGGTTTCCAATGTGGAACTGACGCAGGGCCAGTTCTCTGGCCAACCGACCCGTGCAGCTGGGGGAGGTACCCAAGGGCCATGGGGGTTCTGCTTGCTCCTGGCCACTAGTAACATGAGAAGCAGGAGATATCACCTCTAGGGCCAACTCCCCCATGGCTGGGTCCAAGCTGAATCCACAAGATCTCATCTCAGACCCACTGTGCCAGTGCTGGAAGAGATAGATGTAATTATCTGGGAGGTGTCAAACTTTGAAGAAACCCTTAATCAATGCACCGTGGATTCTCCAGTGCTGTTTCTCCTGCTGAGTGCTCCTATTCTCCTTGAAACAGGTGTACAGAGGAAGTTCGCATAGACTGCCACTAGAGAATCACTCTATTCAAGAAGGTAAAGTACTCAAGTGTCAATCAACTCTAATCAAGGCATCTATCTATTGCAGAATGTGATCCCAAGAGTCAAAAACATATCAGGACTAGGAGTGTGCATTCAGCTACTCCGAACTGAGAGAAATACCTGATCATTATTTTGGGGGTATTAATTCAGCCGGAATTTTGTGTGTGTGTGTGTGTGTTGCCATTTTTCAGCTATCCAAAAATTCTTGAAAATATTCAAGATTTTTCAGGATTACCTGATAGCAACAGCTGAGGTACATTTAAAGAGCTCCCAGCTTTTTGTGTGAACTCTCTTATTGGAGGAGATATTTAAAAGGACCGTAAGCCCTTTAAATGCCTCCACAATTCACTTTACCACTGCAATGGCTTGCAAAAGGGATTTAAATTTTAAAGGGACCATGTTACCTTTAAAGTTTAAATGCTTTCTCCCCAATGGAGGATGGGGGCAATTTTTGGGGGGCCCATATAATTGGTCCCCCTGATTCAATCTTCTTCAATCTTGGGGGAGGGGTGAGGAGAGGCTCCAGCAGGTATGCTGCAAATTTGGTGCTTCTACATCAAAAAATAGCCCTCTTAGAACCACAGATACCCCCAGATCAATTCTCCATTGCAGCCTATAGGGATCATGGAGGCAAAAAAAAAAAAAAAAAAAGGCATTCCCGAATATGAATACCATATTGGTATTGGGATTTGGGAATATATCCAAACCTGAAAACTGCCATTTGTTATTGGGATGTTGTTGTTTTTTACACATTCCTAATCAGTACTGGAGAACACAGAATTATAGAGTTGGACGGTACATCCAGGGTCATCTAGTCTAACCCCCTGCACTATGCAGGACACTCACAACTACCAGCCTACCCTTTTAGGAACGGGGGGTACGAAGGGGATTTTGTTGTTGCGCCGCCATGCTGTGATGGTTTTAAGTCTTTTAATGGGAGTTTTAATGGGGTTTTAAGACATTGTAAACCGCCACGAGCCATTTGGGAATGGCAGGAAATAAATCGAAATAACAACAACAACAACAACAACAACAACAACAATAATAATACCCACAGTGACCCCAGTATCATGCCCAAATGATCCTCTCCCCCCCATGCTCAGGCAATGGTTGCCTAGCTACATGGATTTAACAAAAGGTGGATGTACATAACTGCACATCTGGATTCAGCCTTCTGATGTACCAGCAAGCCCTATGACCGCCATAGCCCATGATGTCAGAAGTAGTGTGGCTACTGAATAAACTCAAAGCACATTGTTCCGGATTCAAGAAACTCAGTGTGCAGCTTAGCCTTTACTCCACATTCACTCCTTGCCATGGCAGAGTCGGTGCAGTGCAATGGCTGAAAGTGAGCTGGGATATCTCGCCTCAACCCGTCTTGGGTAACTCATGACCCTGACAGACTCTGCCATTACTAAAAGCTGAGGCTACCACAGTATCAAGAGCCTCTTGTGGCACAGGGTGGTAAGGCAGCCAACATGCTGTCTGAAGCTGCCTGTCCATGAGATTGGGAGTTCAATCCCAGCAGCTGGCTCAAGGTTGACTCAGCCTTCCATCCTTCCCAGGTCGGTAAAATGAATACCCAGCTTGCTGGGGGGGGGGGGGAGTAAAATGGTAATGACTGGGGAAGGCACTGGCAAACCACCCTGTATTGAGTCTGCCAAGAAAACGCTAGAGGGCCTTACCCCAAGGGTCAGATATGAGTCAGTGCTTGCACAGGGTTACCTTTACCACAGTATACGCAGATACAGCCTCCCAGTGGGACGTGAAAGCCCTTATAATTGAATGACGATCAGGGTTGTGGCAGAGGCTCAGCCTATCGATGACTACCCTCCAAGTGGCATTCAGAAAATAAGGCCAGAGATCTGAAGCATGGAGGAGCCCATCTTCCTATTCATTATTGTTGTTGATTCTTATATTTACTCTCCTGACAGGGAAACCAACAATTGTCATCCAACGGGGTGACAAGTGTGTCAGCGCTAACGCTGACTTGTGACAAGTTGTATTTTAACGACACTGTGTGCTACACAACAGTGTCAGCAAAATTCCTGAACGCTTATATCATTGTCACATTAGGGATTCTCTAGTCCTCCTCCAAGATCACTGCCGATGGGGATTGCAGCAAAGAAATTAAAAGACGCTTGCTCCTGGGGAGGAAAGCTATGGCAAATCTAGACAGCAGCCTAAAAAGCACCCTGCCAACAAAAGTGCATCTAGTCAAGGCTATGGTCTTCTCAGTTGCAATGCATGGCTGTGAAAGCTGGACCACAAGGAAGGCCGAGAGTCAAAGAATTGAGGCTTTTGAACTCTGGTGCTGGAGAAGACTCTTGCGAGTCCCTTGGACTGCAAGGCAAACAAACCGGTCAGTCCTAGAGGAGATCAGCCCTGCCTGCTCCTTAGAAGGCCAGATTCTGAAGATGAAGCTCCAATACTTCGGCCACCTCATGAGAAGGAAGGACTCCCTGGAGAAGAGCCTAATGCTGGGAGCGATCGAGGGCAAAAGAAGAAGGGGACGACAGAGAATGAGGTGACTGGATGGAGTCACTGAAGCAGTAGGTGCAAACTTAAGTGGACTCCGGGGAATGGTAGAGGACAGGAAGGCCTGGAGGATCATTGTCCATGGGGTCGCGATGGGTCAGACACGACTTCGCACCTAAAAACAACAAGTCCTCCTCCCAACATGCATGTTCTCCTCTAACTGTGGCTCTCAAAACGGCTCCCTTGGAGATGTCTGTTCCTCCACCCACGGCAGCTGCAAGTGCTCTGAAGTCTCCCAATGTGGCACAGAAAGCTATCCAAGAATTATTTAAAGAAGAGGATGATTCAGCAGTATGGCTCGGGGCGGCCAAAATGTTGGCTCCTTGTATACTGTGATTTGCACATCAGAGAATCAGGGGATGCATGCTGCTTTCTGTGTTCTTCTGAGGGCATCTCCTACCTTTGATGGATGCCACAATTGGCTCTGTACAGACATCACGTGAAACCGTGACAAATTTTGCCTGTGGTTAATCTGTGAAACCACGATTGCGTCCACAGATCACTCAAATATTGATTCCGCTTGACAAATGCTAGTTTCTCTCTGTAGCCTGCGAGGGTGTGGCCAGATAACAGGCCAGGATTAAACCAAGATCACAGCATTTGTACAACAAGAGCCTCTTGTGGCGCAGAGTGGTAAGGCAGCAGACATGCAGTCTGAAGCTCTGCCCATGAGGCTGGGAGTTCAACCCCAGCAGCCGGTTCAAGGTTGACTCAGCCTTCCATCCTTCCGAGGTCCGTAAAATGAGTACCCAGCTTGCTGCTGGGGGGTAAACGGTAATGACTGGGGAAGGCACTGGCAAACCACCCGGTATTGAGTCTGCCATGAAAATGCTGGAGGGCGACACCCCAAGGGTCAGACATGCACAGGGGATACCTTTACCTTTATATTGTACAAAACCATGCTTAAGACTGTAGCTGCAGAAGAGAGCTTAAAGGCTAACAGACCCAAATTGTCGCAGATGTCATGTTTAGCTTGGTCCTACAAAGTAGGTGGAGGTAACATCACATACTCTAAACAAAGAAGGCCCAATTTCTGGCGCCTCCTATTAAATCCGTGAGTTAAGGAGGCACGGATGTTGTGAGTCCATCTCAGCTCTTTATGGACCCCAGATGTAAGGTGCAGAGAACTAAAACTGAACTAAGGAATCCCCTAAAAAATGCCAACGTATATACAAGTGAGAACAACAGGAGATTCCTACCAGGGCACACTATTGGTCAGTTTCACTATGAACTGATTGGATCCAGCAGTTGGGATCCAGCCACACAATGGCCAATCGTGATTGCAGGATTATGATCCTGCTTTGGACCTCAGGCTCGGGTCCTGGGCAGGTCTACATACACAACACCTTCACTGAAAGAATAGCAGGAAGATGCGTTGGGAAAGATCTCTTGCCGCCCCCCCCCCCCCCCCCGTTTGGACAGTGGTTGCCAGCTTGCCTAGGCAGGCCGGCCAATGGCCCAGCTCCAAATCAAGTAACCGTGCCAGTGAAATATAATTCCTGAAACGCAGGGAGGTAAATCTGAACAAGGAAGAAGGGTTTGAGCAGTCCTGCTCGCCTCCTGTGTAGAAAGGAAGACTGCCAATGAAAATCATTTTCAAATCTTGTAGGATTTAATTACTCGGGGTTTTATTAACATAACGTTACGTCCCGCACAGACGGTTGCATGTGGGAAAATAACCACCTTCTGAGAGTTTACATTACCAGCAGGAAAGAAAATTCCCCGGTCCTCTTTGCTTATTGCTTGGGACATCTGGTTGGGCATCCACAGGTCTGAACAATTTCATTAACGTCGGCGGGATTAATTCCGACGGCTTGAAAATGAAACTTTATGGATTGCAGGCTGAAGTTCTGGACCGGAGCACCTCATTGGTTCTGGCCGTTATCCAAGCCGAAACAAACTTCTGGACCCTTGGAGAGTCCCGAGCTCTTGCTTCCCTGTCTTTCGGCCTATTTTGTGTTTTGATAACTCAGTTTGCTAATCAAGGTAAACTAGGTAAAGCTTCTGCACAGCTGGCATGCATAAATTGTAAATAACCATGACATCTGCCACTGGGAATTGCCTTCCTTTTAAGATACGTATCTCAAGAATGTGCCATTTCTGCTCTCGGGCTTCTCACCAACTTTGCCCGCGAATACGCAGGTGGCATTATTATGATTTAATTTCTCCTAAAGTATATCCTCCTGATTGCTCGGGTGGGGGGCACAGCAGACCCCGACTCTGGCAGGGGGCTCTCATGCAATGGGGAAGGTTGCTGCCCATTTAAAAGACAAGCCATGCTGTGTGGGAGTTCGGGAGGGGCTGGGTGGGCCAGAACCCTGTCTGGCAGAGGGCATGGAGGAGGCACTTCAGTGCCATGGCAACCAGGTTGTGACATGGGCCTGTGACCCCCGGTAATTTTCAGAAATGCAACTTTATTGGTTCTCTGCTAGGACGCTTTCCTCCTGTGCTTTCAAAGATGCCCAACGTAGTCTCTTGACCTTTCAGCAGTTAAGAATGATCTGGATCGTTAGGGCAAGGAAATGCCTGGATATTTAGAAGAAGAAGAAGTTGGTTCTTATATGCCGCTTTTCCCTACCCGAAGGAGGCTCAAAGCGGCTTACAGTCGCCTTCCCATTCCTCTCCCCACAACAGAAACCCTGTGAGGTGGGTGAGGCTGAGAGAGCCCTGATATCACTGCCCGGTCAGAACAGTTTTATCAGTGCCGTGGCCAGCCCAAGGTCACCCAGCTGGTTGCCTGTGGGGGAGCGCAGAATTGAACCTGGCATGCCAGATTAGAAGTCCGCACTCCTAACCGCTACACCAAACTGGCTCATTTAGGGCAAGCAAATGCCAGTGCACACCTATGGGTCATACAGGTCTCTGTAATCGGGGCTGCCAACCTCCAGGCTGGAGATCTCATGCTATTTTAACTGATCTCCGGGTGAGAAAACAGGTGAAAATTGGATTCTCCTAAGGCTCCACCTGCAAAATCTCAGTGTATTTCCAAACCTGGAGCCGGCAACCCTGTCTGAAAGGCAAGGCCGCCCAGGGCAGCTAACACAAACTTCTCTCAAATATCAGAAATGCACTGTCAACTCAGACTCCCTTATCCTGCTATTAATCAGACTTATTCATCTATCCTAAACACCCACTGCATTGACGGCAAAGATTTTGCGCTGTCTGTTCTGTATTTTCTCACTCTGTTCTGTATTCAGCACGTCTTGGTGATAAACACAAGGCAGAAAGCAACAGAATTTGGACGCTGAGAGGAGGGAAGAGTAACCATCTCAGGGGGGCCGAAATCCAAATTTCTGTGAGGCCACAATCAGGAGAAAAAGTTCGGGCTGGCATCACGAATGCAGTAGCGACTGTACTGATGTAAAATGACTTGTCAGATTATGATGGGTAAATAACGAACGTCGGAAAACAGATCCCAAGCAGACTGCTGGATTTGTCTCATCCCGCGACCCCGTATTCAGACGCCAGCTCTACAAAGCGGCACGTAGCTCAAACGCATAAGACGGCGCCCGAGGCCATGAGAAAGCAGAATGCGGATCTCCTAAGACCCGCTGAAATGGTAGGAAGGGCAGCGGAAAACGTTCCCAAGGTGGCTAATTAAAAAACAAAAAAGACCCAGCTATGGCCTCAGAGCAGCACATAGTCTGAAAAAGGTCAGGGACTCCTCTTCTGCTCCCAATTACTTAATGAAATACTTTACCGGCTTCCCTTTCTCCTGGAAAGAAAAACAACAACAAAAATCGAAGAGCCCCCGAGATCAAGACTGAGAAAGGGCCCTTTTAACTTTATCACACAGGTCAAATGTCACCCTCCATCTGAAAACGGCTGAATGTGGATTGGGCCTGCCCAGACGTAGGCATCCTTTTCGGGCCGCAGAACATTTGGCTGGAAACCCCACTACCCCCCGCCCCAGGGACAATAGACCTCTTTTGACTGAAGCGTCTCCGGCTTTGTCGCGAGGGGTCAAAGTTCCTCACCCCCCATTTGCCGTCAATAAACACCAACCGCTCCTGCTGAGCATGAGAAATCGATTCTCTCGCGGCCACTCCGGTCTTCCAAAAGCCCTCCTAACCAACTGAAATGAACTGCTTCGGTTGATTGGCAGCAGAGCCATTAAAACCGACCCCCCCCTCCCAAAAAAGGGGCTCCCGAGTGTGGCCCAGTGGCGGGGAGGGGGGGGTACCACTCACCATTGCAAGAGCAGCGCACGTTGCGGTAGAAGCGGGGGCACACGAAGCTGATGCGCGCCGTGCTGTAGGTCATCAGCGAGTGGGAATCGATCGACAGGCTCTGCTCGCAGTGCTGCTCCTGGCAATCCATCCCGGAGCAGTTCTTTTCCAGGATGGCGGCGATGCGGATCACGTTTTCCAAGTGCCGTCTCGCGTTGGTGAGCTTCTGGATCAGGTAGGCCGGCTTGTAGAAGCCGCCGGCGTGCATCTGGACGGCGAACAGCATGTCGAGCTGCGTGTTGCCGGCCACGGGCTGAATGCTGATGATGTGCAGGCTGTCTTGCTTCTGGGTGAGGACGGCGTTGCGGAGGGTGCGCCGGAAGCCGTGCATGTGGAGCCCCACGAAGTCCTCGGGCGAGACGTTCTCGAAGCGGATGGTGACCGTGTTCTGCAGCATCTCCTGCACGAGCTGCTCCACGTGGACCGTCACGTCCACGGGCACGTGGAAGCGCCCGTCGCTCACGGAAACGTTCAGGACGTACTTCCCGCTGTCCAGGCCCCCCAGGGCAATGATCTTCCCGTCGTGGTGGTTGACCTTGAACAAGCTCTTCTGCTCCGACTTCAGGCCGTACGTGAGGACGTCGTACATGTCCTGGTCCGTCGCGTGGATCTTTCCGATGACGCCGCCCGGGAAATCGTCTTCCATGGTGACAATAAAGATCTCCAGGGGAACGGCTGTGGGCTTGTGGATGCTTTCCTCGATCACTCGGATCTGAATGTAGGTTTGGGAGGTCTGCTGAGGCCTCCCAGAATCCTTTGCCTGAAGATGAGATCGATGAGAGGTTAGTTTTAGGGGTGAAAAAAAAAATGGACTTCACTTTAAAGACTGGCCAAACGTTCCCTTAGCAGCCCTTTGAAGAGCTGGTTTGAAGAGGGAAGAGCTGGGGTTTTCTTTACCTGAAGGAGCCTCAAAGCGGCTTCCAATCGCCTTCCCTTTCCTCTCCCCACAACAGACACCCTGCGAGGGAGGTGAGGCTGAGAGAGCCCTTGGTACTACTGAAGTAGAGTTGATTCTTATATGCCACTTTTCTCTACTCGAAGGAGTCTCAGAGCAGCTTCCAATCACCTTCCCTTCCTCTCCCCCAACAGATACCCTGAGAGGTGGGGCTGAGAGAGCTCTCAGAGAACTGTGACTGGTCCAATGTCACACAGAGGAGTGGGGAATCAAACCCAGTTCTCCAGATTGGAGGCCACCACTCTTAACTACTACACCAAGCTGCGTTTTTGGATCTCTGTTCTTTAAATTTGGGAATCTCAGGGTACCCTTGGTGTCAACGGAAGGGACTTCCACTCACATAGAGGGATCTGAGATTTTCATGGACTTCCCAATTAAAATTGCATCTCCTCCTTTCCCCATCATTGCCGAGGGGGGCTTCAGGACATTTTGTAGTATCTTAGGAGGTTCAAAAGAGCCTCTTGTGGCACAGAGTGGTAAGGCAGCAGACATGCAGTCTGAAAGTTCTGCTCATGAGGCTGGGAGTTCGATCCCAGCAGCTGGCTCAAGGTTTGACTCAGCCTTCCATCCTTCTGAGGTCGGTAAAATGAGTACCCAGCTTGCTTGCTGTGGGGTAAACGGTAATGACTGGGGAAGGCACTGGCAAACCACCCCGTATTGAGTCTGCCATGAAAACGCTAGAGGGCGTCACCCCAAGGGTCAAACATGACTCGGTGCTTGCACAGGGGATACCTTAGGAGGTTCTAGAACAGGGGTCTAGAAACATAGCACCTGCCAACATTCTTCCTGGGGCCCACCAAATGCTTGTATAATGTGGGTGAAGTCAGGTGGGACTCCTTCCAGAAGGTTTTTCATGGGCCACCAGAGAGTCTGATGGGCTGTGCGGATTCAAATAACGTTTCAATTAGAGTATTGGTTTTACTCTCTCACTCCTTTTACCCAGTGTTGTTTTTTTTAAATCACCCTCTTCTTCTTCACCTCTTGGGATTTTGCCATTTGCATTTTTTCCCTTGCTACGAAGGTATATTTTCCCCTTTGCTCCTGTCCATTCATAAGCAAAACAGAAAAGAAAAATCTTACAGAGTTAATGTCAGCTCCTTCCAAAACTCCATTTCATGCAAATGATTTGGAAGGCAGCGGGTTACCCGATCGTCTATACCAGGGGTAGTCAAACGCTGGCAGGGGCTCATGGGAATTGTAGTCCATGAACATCTGGAGGACCACAGGTTTGACTACCCCTGGTCTATACAACATTCAGGACGGCTAGAAAGGGTTGCCCACAGTATAAAAGAATGCAGAGAAATAAATTATTATAAATAAGCAGCAGCGATATATCGATATAATAATTCTTGGACAGGAGAATGACGTCTGGCTACTTCTTGCTCAGCCGCACAATACCTGGATGCAGAGCACATATTCGGTCTCTACCAAGTGCTTGAACACCACCGCAGAGCGCAAGATGCCTTGTGCGTCTAGTGTGAACCCCTCCTCTTCGTTGCCCGACAAAACGGAGAAGGCAAAAGGGGGCCCGTTGTGCAGGGAGTCTTTGTCCGTCACCACCAGCTGCAAAATGCTCGTTCCCACCGGTTTGTTCTCCTTTTGTGCCGATGCACAATGTAGATGCAGGAGGGGGGAAAAGAGAGGAGATTTTAATTACACGTCTTGGCATGCGGCGGAGACAAACATGTTTCCTGCCTAGAATATGTAAGAATGCGGTGTTTCTGCAACCAAAGATGCTGGTTCTGGCAGGGCTTCCATCCCATCCTGCTTCACTCTGGTTATGAAAGGACTCGTTTGCAGAAACATTTAGAAAAAATCATGAACTAGGGCTGCTTTTCACATCCGCTCTGGGACAGGTCTACATCCGGGCACTGCCGGAGCTGGCTCAGTTCTGCAGGGCTGGTCCTACAGAGCTCTTCCGCTAGGCTTTTGGCTGGGGCCGATGAAAGTGACCATCTAGCTTCTAACAGGCCCCACCCAGCCCATGTGCTACCATCTACTGATATGGGAGTTCTAGGCCTGTCGGTCTGATTGTGAAATAACAGAGACCCAGAACAATACGAGGAATGATGATCTGGGGCCAAGGGACCAAGCCCTATGAAGATAGGTTGAGGGACTTGGGAATGTTCAGCCTGGAGAAGAGGAGGCTGAGAGGGGACATGATAGCCCTCTTTAAGTATTTGAAAGGTTGTCACTTGGAGGAGGGCAGGATGCTGTTTCTGTTGGCTGCAGAGGAGAGGACACGCAGTAATGGGTTTAAACTTCAAGTACAACGATATAGGCTAGATATCAGGAAAAGAATGCTTAGGGCTGATCCTGCGTTGAGCAGGGAGTTGGACTAGATGGCCTGTATGGCCCCTTCCAACTCTATGATTCTATGAATTCCTAAACAGCACAGTCAAGTTGAATAGGAAGTTTCACAGTGCAGGTAGGGACCAATTCAGATCCTGTTTCGGTGGGATGTTTCATGCCCAGCTAGACTACGCAGCAGTCATGCAGTCTGAGATCTAGGGTAGCACAGAAGTCCAGACTGCAGTCCTATGCACACTTACTTGGACCTAAGCCCCACCGATTTATCGCTGGATAAATGTACCTAGGACCAGACAACGTATGAGTGTGCCATGCAAATCTCCCCAGAACTGTTACCAGAGCCCAGAACTCAGGAACGTCACTCTCTGGAAGCTCCCGTTTCTCATCTCCTGCCCACCCATTTGCAGGGTGGGAAGAACAACGTTGCCCTACCTTGCAAGACTGTTGTAAGGATTAATGGGATAATATTCAGAGTGGTGTCCTGAAGGTTCTAATGCACTATACAGATGAGGCTCAGAAGTAGCATTCGAACCCACGTGACCATGAAAGGCAGATAGCCCCGCAGACCTAGGGTGAATCTGCACGGAGCTTTGATTCCAATCCCAGGTCTCTTAAATCCCTGCCGTCTACACTAAATGCGATTTCCATTTTGATTTGGGGTGATTTAAATTCCCCATCTGCAACCGATCTGATTGAGCCGCGGTGACCCGACCTTTCCCCCGCAATATCCAGAAGTGGAGATAACTTGGTATAATTGATCAAGCTCCTTTGAGGGCTCCCAGTATTAAAGTGTAGATCTGTGTTTTCCCAGAATCACGTCCTCCCCGCAGAGGTAGAGAAGCAGTCTGTCCCTGATTGGCTGGGCGCCAGTTCTAAGACTTCCTAGTTCCAGGATGAAAGATTTTCCTCCCAAAGATCTGCAATTTCTAACCATTGCTAAACATCTGTTCCGAGCTTTCATTGGGAACTGAACTAGTATTAAACATTTTTAAGTGACCAAGATTGTGTCATCTTAACCCCTGTTCAACATTCCCTATTAATACAGAAGCTCGATGATGAAAAGGTTTAAAGTGACTGTGCTCCAGAATCCACACTTCTCGTAGCAGCGATTTGCCTCATTCTGGGAGAGGCTGCTGCTGGCTCGTCTCGGTCTTCCCCATCCGCCCACCCACCCCCTTGCTCACCCGCTCCTTTAGGAAGAGCAGTGTCATGCTCAAGTGCAGATGGGTTTCTGTTTCATGTCCGGGGGAGGGGGAGCACAAAGGCTCGGGTTCAAATTGATCTGAATTCAACAGGATCGACAGCAGAAAAATAAAGTACAGTATTTGCTGGCGTATAAGACTACTTTCCCCCCTGAAAAACATGCCTCCAAGTGGGGGGGGTCGTCCTATACGCCGGGTGTACTTCAGTTGGGATAGATATAGTTGCCCATAGTGGCCCATAGTACTGTAATGTAATGTAACAAACTCTATATTTTGAGTGGGAATGTTGGGGGGTCGTCTTATACGCCCAGTCGTCTTATACGCCGGCAAATACGGTAAGTGCAGAATCAGCCTTGGTCCACGCAAGCCGGATTCTCTCCTGAGTAAGTATGCATGCCTAACATTGCAGTGTTCATCATCCCTTAAGAATGCAGGACACAACCACAGTGGCCACTTCTCACAACAGAACAATTCCCAAACAATTTGTTTTATCAAGAGCAAATCGTTTCGCACACGCTCTGTGCTGAGTTATCTCTGCGAACACAAAACATGTTAAGGAATGGAAGAACAACATCCTTATCCTATCCCTGGACAGAAATGGGTAATTTGACACAACTGCCGGCTGATAAATCACCCAAAGCCACCGAAACACAAACACCTTCATATTTTAAAGGTCAGATTAATACGGGGTCGGGCGGGGGGCTGGAGGGCCAGGAGTGATAACGCCCAGGATAAACTTACCTGAATCACAGCCGTGTAGTTGGCAGGTGTGAAAATGGGGCTGTTATCATTCACGTCCGAAATGTCGACATTGACCGTTACGGATGCCGACAAAGAAGGAATGCCGCTATCTCTCGCTTGAATGACTAAAGAATAGCCGGATACCTGAGAAAGGTAACAAAAGGGAAAGAAAAGTTAAAACATTCTGAAAGAAAGGTTCAAAATCCTTGTATCTATGTATGCGTAGACCAGGCTTCCCCAACCAGGGTTTCGTGATTCTCTGGGGTTTCTTGATAGCCCTGGGAGGGTTTCCCAAATGGGTTAATTAAGTTGGAGTATATTTAGAATAATTGTTTAACATTTATCAGGGCTCATTCAAAATCTTCCCATGTCAGTTTTCCTCAAAATTAGAAGGCTCTTTGCGTGGACTCTTGCTCTGGGTAATCCGCTCTGTGTCCCCATGAGAAAGAGACCATAAGCCACAACGACACTAATATTGTCGACCAACCAGACTCATCGGATTAGGGACCTACTTGAAGGGTTTCGTGTCTCCCATGAGCATGGGAGGGGAATCACAGGTTGCTGCGGGAGAAATACACAAAACCGAAACACAAAATTTTGCGGCACATCTTGAGACTGGAGGATTTTCAGCAACCAAAGATTTTCAAGACATATTCTATTGCAGGGGTAGTCAACCTGTGGTCCTCCAGATGTCCACGGACTACAATTCCCATGAGCCCCTGCCAGCGTTTGATGTCAGGGGCTCATGGGAATTGTAGTCCATGGACATCTGGAGGACCACAGGTTGACTACCCCTGTTCTATTGGATGAACCTGAATGTTTGTCTAAGAGTGGCAAAATAGTCCTATGCTGAAGAAAGTGATGAAACGACAATAGGGCGATGTCTGGAAAAAGAGCTTTCAAAGTGAGGTAAGAATCCTCGGTCCCTATTCCAGTGGGTGGGGGAGTTCTATTGTTTTGAACAACAGAATGTGTGAATAACCTCAAATTCAGCAGTCTTGCACAGACATTTCTTTAAGAACAGCCAGTCGTAGGTTAAAAAAAAATGGAATGACCTTCTCAGTGGAGCCCCCAGGGCTGAATAGGGACATAGGGTTCTTATCTCACTACAGATGCTGACAGTCTTCAACCAGTGGCTGCACAAATATCTATCTTGGATGCTTGAGGCTGATCCTGCATTGAGCAGGGGGTGGGACTAGGTGGCCTGTCTGGCCCCTTCCCACTCCAGGATTCAGTGCTGCAGGATTATTCCCATGATTGGGACTCTGGTTTGTTGGTTCTGAAGAGAACGGTGGACTGCACTCCTAGGGTCATGACAGCGGTAAGTTGGCGGCACATCCCACCATCCTCTGGGATCACGGTATTTATTCACCCATGATGAAAAAAATTCTTGCCACTGGCAACTAGGCAAGTTGGAGAAGATTGTGGCGTGCTGACCTTTATCTCCCTGGTAACTGTGACCTCCCAATCACAAGGCCCACGTATTAGCCAATGAACAGAGTGGTGACCCCAAGTGCTAATTGGATGACTGATGTCACTTCCCCCCTCTTCAGCTAGGCATTACAAGAGAAAAGTGAGCACGCATTTCCCTGCTTGCTTCTTTGGAACATGTGCTTGCAGCTTTATTTAGCCTGAGGAAGAGTGCTTGCACTCGAAAGCTCACGCCTTGAATAAATCTTTGTTGGTCTTAAAGGTGCGACTGGACTCTGATTTTGTTGTGCTACTTCAGAACAACACGGCTACCCATTTGAATCTAGCTTTATTTCCAGGTAGCTACGCCCGCAGCCTCTAATTCCATCCAGATCAATAGAACATGAGCTTCCTTGATGTGTGCCAATTGCCTTATTTATTCTAATGGAGCCTAACCGCACCTAATTCTGGCTCGAGATCTTTTTTTCCCCCCGACGGTCTACAGATGGCAATAAATCCACGCAGCCTCTGCTTCTCCTGCATTCTGCTGGGAAACTGTTTGCGATGGCGATTCCAAATATTGACAGCTTTATCCTGCTGTCATGTTAATACAGGAAGGGCGCTTTCTTTCGCAGCCTGGAGGCAAACAGAGCTGCTCTCTCTAGCTCAAGGTTTTGGGTAAACGCTGGCCTGTTTCACCGGATGCCCTTGCTTGTTTGCAGAAACCAGGTAGGATTTGGTTCTGTGTTCCCAGTTTAATAAAACAATGTTTGGTATGCTGTGTTCATAAGCTGATTTCTAGGGGCCAGACTAGGTTTTTTATTCAGATGGTTCTAATACCTCCAGGAGCAATCCTCAAAGGGACACCTGCTTGCTTCTTGAGTCTTGGGGATAAAATCCAAAAAGATCTTTAGTGGGACAGGATAAAATAAGGGTTTGGGGCACTGACTAAGGAAGCAGCAAGCTCTTCCCAGGCAGGAGCATCACATAGACCAGGCTTTCTCAACCAGGGTTTTGTGAAACACTGGGGTTTCTTGACAGCCTTGGAAGGGTTTCCCAAATGGGTGGGAGTTAAGAGAGAGAGCCCTGATATTACTGAAGAAGAAGAAGAGTTGGTTCTTAGATGCCGCTTTTCTCTACCCGAAGGGGCCTCAAAGCAGCTTCCAATCGCCTTCCCTTTCCTCTCCCCACAACAGACACCCTGTGAGGTCGGTGAGGCTGAGGGAGCCCTGAGATTCCTGCTCAGTCAGAACAGCTTTATCAGTGCTTATCAGATACTTATCATGGCTGCTTGAGGCTGATGCTGTATTGAGCAAGGGGCCGGACTAGATGGCCTGTCTGGCCCCTTCCAGCTCTAGGATTCTATGAGTATGTTTGATAATCAATGCAACAGTACTAGGGTAAAACAGGTCATGCCACAAAATAATGACCATTTCTTCTCCCTAAATTAAGAGATGCTCCTCGTTCCCAGTCTTTATTATCCATGGGTTATGGCCATGGGTTCCATGCTCTGTGCAGTTACAGTACCCAGACATGGAAATTTTGAGCTGTGTGTGTTGCTTATCAATGTTTCCTCTCCCCACAACCTTAAAATCTGCCGGCTCGGAACTCTCAAACAACATTCCGACAAAAAGCGTTAGAACTTGTTAGATATTTCAAAACGGTACCTGTGCAGGCCAGGTACAAAAATAGGATCTAGGAATGTCAGACTGTACAATCACATCAAAATCACAAGATGTCATAGTCCCATTGTATACGGCACTGGTCAGACCACACCTGGAGTACTGTGTGCAGTTCTGGAGGCCTCACTTCAAGAAGGACGTAGATAAAATTGAAAGGGTACAGAGGAGAGCGACGAAGATGATCTGGGGCCAAGGGACCAAGCCCTATGAAGATAGGTTGAGGGACTTGGGAATGTTCAGCCTGGAGAAAAGGAGGTTGAGAGGGGACATGATAGCCCTCTTTAAGTATTTGAAAGGTTGTCACTTGGAGGAGGGCAGGATGCTGTTTCTGTTGGCTGCAGAGGAGAGGACACGCAGTAATGGGTTTAAACTTCAAGTACAACGGCTAGATATCAGGAAAAAGTTTTTCACAGTCAGAGTAGTTCAGCAGTAGAATAGGCTGCCTAAGGAGGTGGTGAGCTCCCCCTCACTGGCAGTCTTCAAGCAAAGGTTGGATACACACTTTTCTTGGATGATTTAGGATGCTTAGGGCTGATCCTGCATTGAGCAGGGGGTTGGACTAGATGGCCTGTATGGCCCCTTCCAACTCTATGATTCTATGTTTCTATGATTCTAATTAGTATAATAAACAATGTAAAAATGGTATGCCAGCATGGTATGCCAGCATTCACACAAGCTAAAGAATGTTGAGAACGATACCGTTTCCTAATAAGGCGGAGAAATCAAACAGTCCAGTGCCGTCTTACCCGTTCTCGGTCCAATCTCTTCTTAACCTTTATGAGTCCTAAGCTGGGATCAATTGAAAATTCATTGTCCCGATCTCCGTTGACTATAGAAAAATGAATCTGGCCATTGGGAGGGCTGTCCAGGTCTTCAGCTATCAGCTTTGGAGGATTTGAAGAGAAACAGAAAGTTAGGGAGGGGGACGAATGGATAAACAGATTCCATGAAATTCTGAACATTCAGTCTGTGAGAAACCCTTTATTAAATTGCATCAATAAAAGACACAAAGGAGCTTGCACTTTCCCTAATTGCACTACGGAAGAAGGATGTTGCTTCTGGGTAGGTGGAGGATCCTGGCTAACGTACCACTTCCTGGGTAGTAGACTGATCTGAACCCCCCACCTCATTTCTCACTCTTGACCCTCATCCCAGAAACACATAAAGGTAAAGGTATCCCCTGTGCAAGCACCAAGTCATGTCTGACCCTTGGGGTGACGCTCTCTAGCGTTTTCTTGGCAGACTCAATACGGGGTGGTTTGCCAGTGCCTTCCCCAGTCATTACCGTTGACCCCCCAGCAAGCTGGGTACTCATTTTACCGACCTCGGACGGATGGAAGGTGAGTCAACCTTGAGCCGGCTGCTGGGATTGAACTCCCGGCCTCATGGGCAGACAGCTTCAGACAGCATTTC
This sequence comes from Paroedura picta, assembly GCF_049243985.1. NCBI lineage: Eukaryota > Metazoa > Chordata > Lepidosauria > Squamata > Gekkonidae > Paroedura > Paroedura picta. The sequence goes on along the minus strand of NC_135374.1, from coordinate 12,332,794 downwards.
TGCTGCCTTACCACCCTGCGCCACCAGAGGCCTAATACTGAATCAGACTGTCAGTCCCTCTAGGTTGATACTGTCTACTCAAGAGTGGCTCTCCGGGAACTCTGGGTGAGGTCTTTCACAACACCGACTACCTGAACCTTTCTGCTGGAGATGCTGGGGTTTGAACCTGGAACCTTTTGGGTGCACTGCGGATGCTCTACCGCTGCCTCACAGCCAGCAGGTTTAGGGATCTTCCTATATTAGAGGCTCATCATCCTCTTAATCTCTGGGCATCACCTCTTTTCGGGGTGGGGAGGGGGATAATGTACAACTGAGCGTCAGGGCTTCTTGGAAGCCCTGGAAGGGTTTCCCAAATGGCTGGGAGTTAAATATTTTTATTTATTTATTTTATTTGATAAACATTTATTGGTGATATGACCATATATGGTCCTGTCAACCCCCCTCCCGTCCTCCCCAAATGGCCAATGATGGGACTGGAGAAGGTAGCTTGGTGTAGTGGTTAGGAATGTGGACTTCTAATCTGGCAAGCTGGGTTTGATTCCGTGCTCCCCCACATGCAGCCTGCTGGGTGACCTTGGGCTCGCCACAGCACTGATAAAAGTGTCTGGACTAAGCAGTATTAGCAGGGCTCTCCCAGCTCCTCCTACCTGATAGGGTGTCTGTTGTGGGTAGCGGAAGGGAAGGCAATTGTAAGCAGCTTTGAGACTCCTTCTGGTAGAGAAAAGCAGCATATAAGAACCAACTCTTCTTCTTCCTCAGCTGTGCTTCCCAACCATATTCTGCAGAATTGCAGTGTTCCTGGGGCTTCCTGAAGCCTGAAGAATGCTCCAGGGGTTTCTTAATGATAAAAGAGTTAGGGTTAGGCTTAGGGCAGAGGCAGCTGCACATATGTGGCACGTGTACGCTTGGTGAAGGCTTTGCTACTCACAGTAATCACCGAATCACCGACGGAGGCATCTTCGCTGATGACGGCACTGTAGACTCCTTGGCTGAACCTCGGTGCATTGTCATTAACGTCCGTCACGTTGATATTCACAGTTGTCACCGCACTCAGCGCTGGGCTGCCCCCATCTTTGGCTTCCACAACGAGGTAGAAATCTTTACACGTTTCATAGTCCAGAGCTTCGACGACAGACACGGACCCTTGAAAATGGAAGCAGGCGTTCAATAGAGGACAAACACAAAGGATAGTGACAATTTGTTGAACGTCAACGTTAGCGTTGATTTTCCTGTCCTTCTATATGACGAGGACTGTTTCTTTGTTTCGTTTTGCTATTTTGCAATACACCCAGTGGGGGGGGGGGGGATGACACTGAAAAGCTCATGATGTTGGAAAGGCCAGATTTGAAATGCACAATAGTAGCAGCTAGATTCAAGGCCAGTAGCCCTTTAGAGACTGATAAGATGTTCGGGGTATAACCTTTTGAGAGTCAAAGCTACCTTCGTCAATTACCTCTTGAAAGCTTGGTGTAGTGTCAGCTTGGTGTAGTGGTTAGGAGTGCGGACCTCTAATCTGGCATGTCGGGTTCGATTCTGCACTCCCCCACATGCAGCCAGCTGGGTGACCTTGGGCTCGCCATGGCACTGATAAAACTGTTCTGACCGAGCAGTGATATCAGGGCTCTCTCAGCCCTACCCACCTCACAGGGTGTCTGTTGTGGGGAGAGGAAAGGGAAGGCGACTGTAAGCCGCTTTGAGACTCCTTCAGGTAGAGAAAAGTGGCATATAAGAACCAACTCTTCTTCTTTTTCTTCTATACCCTGAAAATCTGATGTCTCTAAGACATGCTTTCTCAACCAGGGCTTCATGAAACCTTGGGGTTTCTTGATGACCCTGGAAGGGTTTCTCGAAAGATTTGATAATTATTTTTTTAAATATATTTTTAAAATGTGTTAAACATTTGTTGGGTGATGGAACCATATATGGTTATATTACACCCCCCCCTTCCCTCCCAAAATGGCTAATGATGGGCCTGGAGGGATTAAGAAGGGAAGGGGTCTCAGGTAGGTACATTCATCGCTAGGCTTCCCAACCATATTCTACATGATCACACCACTTCAGGGGAATCTGAAAACCTGAAGAATGTTTCAGGGATTTCTCAACAGTAAGAAAAAATGGAGAAAGGCTGCTCTAAGATATTACTGGATTCGAATCTATTCTACTACACCCACATGGCTACTCTCTGAAACAGAAATTGCAAAAGCAAAATTCTTTAAAGGTAAAGGTATCCCCTGTGCAAGCACCGGGTCATGTCTGACCCTTGGGGTGACGCCCTCCAGCGTTTTCATGGCAGACTCAATACGGGGTGGTTTGCCAGTGCCTTCCCCAGTCATGACCGTTTACCCCCCAGCAAGCTGGGTCCTCATTTTACCGACCTCAGACGGATGGAAGGCTGAGTCAACCTTGAGCCGGCTGCTGGGATTGAACTCCCAGCCTCATGGGCAGAGCTTCAGAGTGCATTTCTGCTGCCTTACCACTCTGCGCCACAAGAGGCTCTACAAAATTCTTTACATTGTTCTTAAATCAAAATACAGTATCAGTATTGGCTGAGCTGGTTTAGAAACCAAAAAGATTGAAAAATCTAAAAATGATTATTATAAAATATATATTGAAGCTATGTTTTATCGCACATTGCTAAACAAGGGGAAATAAAACAACACATTCAAATTGCAGTAGACAATATGAAAAAATGCTTTGAGCAACACACACAGTGCCAAAAAAATAGGCCATAGACACCAAAACACCTAGACACTTTTCAATCCAATTGGATCTCCTTCAGAGGTCAACCATCAACCCACACCAACCATCTATAAATAGAATATCCATAGACACGAACACCTTTTGTCAGATGGGGAGGTTAGACATAGGTCTGTACGACAATGAGGCGCCAATGAATATACTGGGTCTACATTATGGGTGTAGAAAATTCACGATCATCAGGTGGATTTTTCAAAAAGATAACCGGTAAATCTCTCCTAGACTGGAGTGAAATCCACTGTGTGTGGCTATGTGCATATCGAAGGAATAAGCCATTGAGACAGGCAGTGGGGCCCTGCTAGCTAACTTCTACCCCCACATACACGCCCCTGCCACCGATATGTGGTTTTGAGAGTTCCGGATCCCCTCCACAAGCATCCCTACCCCCCAAATATGCTGTGTGTGCAGCCATCCGCCGGCACGAAATATCCATTTGTCCACGCTCCACGGAGACGATTTTCTTTCAAAGCCTTGATCGAGCATTTTACATAATTACAGGACGGCTTGAAATTTTCAGCTCCTGCTCCTGAGCTCTTGATAAGGGAGCTGTCACATGTTAATACATAATAAATGCCCCTTTCGTCCTCTTTGGTGATTAAACGTCACCGAGGCCTTCTTAATGATTTATCTCCTCGGTCTCATTATAAAATACAGCTCCAACGCCATTCTTTTCCCTACCTCTTCTCCTGGAGGTGTTGATATGCTGCTGTCACTCTAGCTCCCCTAAACCATAAACCGTAAAAAGTGCACTTGAATTGGTTTTCTTGTTTTTAAAGAACCTTTTGACTAAGAAATGAGTTTTAGTAAGAAGGAGGAGAAGGAAGATGAGGGGAGTGATGGTCACCCAGACTGGCGGGGAGAATCATTAGCTCATCCATGTAGGCCAATTACATTTGGAAGACACCGTTTGCTGGGGGGGGGGGGGTGGCGGTATACAAATCTAAATAATAAACAATAAATAAAATAAATTAATAAATAAAAAGAGGACCTTTCTGGGTTGGTGAAGAACAAGGGCCTAAAGAAGCAGCAAAGTCTTCAGTTTTCCTCCTCTCTGACTGATTCCGCATTGGCGGAAAATGCCAGGCCGGCACCCGTATGACAGAAGACCTAATCCCTGTATCTACGTGACATTGGGCCGTCCCAATACTTGAGGATGCTTGTGATCTCAAGTGGTAACATTATGGCCTGAAAAATCTGTTTTTTCCCCCTTCCAGCTTCCTAAATTTTCTAACCACCAGCCAAGAGAAGAGTTCTAAGTGAGCTCAAATGCTCCTCTTGTGTCGATTCCATTGATTGTAAGATAGAATCATAGAATCATAGAGTTGGAAGGGGGCATACAGGCCATCTAGTCCAACCCCCTGCTCAATGCAGGATCAGCCCAAAGCATCCTAAAGCAATCTAAAGATAATTAGAATCAAAATCACATAGAGCTGGAAGAGACCCCCCCCCATCTTCTCAGAGACTCAAAAGTCACACACTCCTGACAGGTACTCTTCCAATCTCCTCTTCAAAATTTCCAACAAAGGAAACTCCACCACCGTCCAAGGCAACACATTCCGTCAATGAACAGCCCTAAGCAACAGAAAATGCTTTCTAATATTGAAGCAGAACCTCCTTTCCCATAATTCGAATCCAACGCTGCAATAAACAAGTTGGCCCCCTCTTCAACATGTATGTAATTTAACACAGCAATCATATCACCCCTTGCCCGCCTCCTTTCCAAGCTGGTTTGGAATGTCGTTGGATGCACTTGTCCTTGGTTGGTTTGTCACGAATGAGGTCATGTGCACCTGAGTGCAAAGCTAGTTCGCGCACTTTTTGCGGGAACAGAAGAGCCTTCCTTTTCTTTGGGAATGGGGTGCATTGATGTCTGTTGAGGGTGGGGACTCTTGGGGTATATGGATCAATGTATAGCCTGTCGATTTAGTTTCAGCAAGAAACATGAACTTCGTATCGCTACTTCAATCATCTGCTTTTGCTAATATGCTAAGTGTGCTCATTGGAAAAGTCAATGGGGATGTGACATCCACACAGGGTCGCGCCAGAAGGCATGCTGGGAACTTTGGCATTTCATAGGATTAAAGACATGTTATGGGATTCCGAAGGAGAAGAGGCCTCTGAACGTATGAGGCTGCTACATACTGAGTCAGACCAATGATTCGACCAAAGTCAGCATTGTCTCCTCTGATTGGCAGCAACCTCTCTAGGGTATCAGGTAGAGGTCTTTCACATCGCCTATGATCTGACCCTTTTAAACTGGATATCGTAAGGACTGAACTGGGTGCCTTCTGCACAAAATGCAGGTGCTGAGCCACTGAGCTACCCTTGTTTGGTGTAGTGGTTAGGAGTGTGGACTTCTAATCTGGCATGCCGGGTTTGATTCCCTGCTCCCCAACATGCAGCCAGCTGGGTGACCTTGGGCTTGCCAGAGCACTAATAAAGCTGTTCTGATCAAGCAGTGATATCAGGGCTCTCTCGGCCTCACCCACCTCACAGGGTATCTGTTGTGGGGAGAGGAAAGGGAAGGCGACTGTAAGCCACTTTGAGACTCCTTTGGGTAGAGAAAAGCGGCATATAAGAACCAACTCTTCTTCTTCTTCTTCTTCTTCTTCTTCTTCTTCTTCTTCTTCTTCTTCTTCTTCTTCTTCTTCTTCTTCTTCTAATGGGTGGGCTGAAAGAGCCTGCAGTCTGAAGGCACTGAGTGGAATGACACTTCAAAACATATCTCTTTGTCTATTATCAGTGTTAGAAGGTAAAAGAACAGGGTTGATGGCTGTATTGCTAATTTCTGCTTTCCAGATCCCCTCAAATACTCAGGTTACTCAACCTGTGAGCCTCTATTTTCTTGCCTTTTCCTAGACGTGAGCCCAGCAAGATTCTTGGGCGGGGGGGGGGCATGCATTTTTGGGAGACAAATCTCCCTTTGTCATATACAAGTAGGAATGGACATCCCTGAGTCTTTGTATCCCAGCCTGAAGGTGGGATCTCTGTTCCTACTTGTACCTGCCGAAGGTAGCTTTAACCCTCCAGAGCCTGTACTCCCAAAATCTTGAGGTTTCTAATTTATTTATTTATTTGGATTTTTATACCGCCCATTCTTTACAGCTCTGGGCACAACTAGATTCAAATCCAGCTGTTCTACTGCAGAGCAATATGGTTACCTTCTGAAATGATGTCAGTATCTATTTCCTTTCACAGACATTTTCCTGTAGGCATTTATACTTCAATAAGCCAGCATTAGACAGGTAATTTAGGTATGCACGATATAAGCTGAATGTATAAATATGTTAGAAAAATTGTGCACTGAAATATAATCATACAGCATGGAAAGGAATCTACAAAAACAAAGCCAAAAGCGAGGGATGAAAAATGTTGACAAAACATAAATATTAAGGAAACGAGATAGGATATATTAATTCATCCCTATTACAGAGGAACATTCTTTCTCTCTCTTTCTCTCTCTGTCTTTGAGGGCCTTCCAAAAGATGCTGCCTTAGGCTCTCTAAGAGATGCTTTGGGCCCAGGGCAATTGCTCATTTTCTCTCTCTGTGATAGTGAAAAATTGAGAGAAGGGGGCCATTTTGTGGGAAGACGAAGGGAGAGGAACCCATCCACAAATTTAGATTGCACAGAAGCTGCCACAAGGAAAGGGAGTACGAAAAATGAGAGTTGGTTGAGAACAGCAGAAGATGAAAGCCTGACAGCCTTTCTGAATGCATTTTCTGGTTGGTTTAAGCCACTGCAATCTGCTGATTTCAATATAGGATTAGGTGGCAAATCTACATGCATTTTTTGCTGTTCAACTTGAGGGAATTCCGAACTCGGTGGGTATGATAAAGTTGCTGACAGCTCGCCGGATTTCAAAAGCGGGGATCATGAAAAGACTGTCATATTAAGGGAAACCGCAGCAGTCACATCTATTCAGACTTAACGTTTAATGTACCCGAATATTTCAGAGCCGAAGTTGTGTCTACGAATATAAATCTACTGAACTCATGGACTGATGGATAAACCTGAACGCATGAGTCAAAACCAATTCTGTAACGTCAAAGTTTTCCAGATAACAGATAAAAAAACTGATGAGGCTAGCGGTAAATTAGCCCGACAACATATGCACGGAGAATATTAAGTAACACAATATTATTTGTTGTTGTTAGGTGCGAATTCGTGTCCGACCCATTGCGACCCCATGGACAATGATCCTCCACGCCTTCCTGTCCTCTACCATTCCCCGGAGTCCATTTCATATTGGACACCTTCCGACCTGAGGGGCTCATCTTCCGGCGTCATATCGTTATGCCTATTGGAACTGTCCATAGAGTTTTCATGGCAAAGATACTGGAGTGGTTTGCCATTGCCTTCTCCAGTGGATCGCCTTTTGTTAGAGCTCTCAGCTATGACCTGTCCGTCTTGGGTGGCCCTGCACGGCATAGCTCATAGCTTCACTGAGCTACGCAAGCCCCCTTGCCACGGCAAGGCAGCGATCCTTGAAGGGGCAACGCAATATTATAGATGCGCATAATTTATGCCAATCGCGATTCCAAGAAATTTAGAACTTTGGCAAATACTAGGTTGGGGCTGGCCTTGCAGGAAGAAAGGGGATGCATGGAGGCAGCAAAGGGATGGTGCTGGAGAGTGTGAGGATGAGAGCCAGTCATGGACTAGGGATCTTCTCATGAGAAAGACCCATTGGGCCTTGTAGCACCCAATCATGCCCTAAGAATCATGTTCTAAGGTTCCTGTTGGCAGTAGAAGACAGGACTTGCAGGCCTGGGTTTCAACTACGTGTAGAATGATATTGGCTAGATATCAGGAAAACGTTTTTCACATTTAGAGTAATTCAGCAGTAGAACCGGCTGCCTAAGGAGGTGGTGAGCTCTCCCTCACTGGCAGTCTTCAAGCAGTAGCTTATCCCGGATGCTGTAGGCTCATCCTGCACTGAGCAGGAGGTTGGACTAGATGGCCTGTACGGCCCCTTCCCACTCTAGGATCCTGTGAGTCTAGTTCAGCAGTGGAATAGGCTGCCTAAGGAGGTGGTGAGCTCTTACTCACTGGCAGTCTTTGACCAGTGGCTGGACAGATACTTATCCTGGATGCTGTAGGCTGATCCTGCACTGAGCAGGGAGGTGGGCTACATGGCCTCTATGGCTTCTTCCTACTCTATGATTCTAAGAAGCCCTGGAGATACAGAACCAGGATGAGGAGAAAATGAACCTCCCGTAAAACGATCACCGAGTCCTGAACACACACAATTTCCTCATACCGTACACCCAACTAGCTTTATATTATCTGCTTCTCCATGAAGTTCACTGATACTTTCTTGGCCTACCTTAGCCAACTCTAAGGGGAATAGTACTTAGGTCACTATTCCAGTTCTTTGAAGGAAAGAAGGGATAAAGATGAAATAAATACTTTAACCACGGACCTGCAAATTTCTACAGAGAAGGAGAGTGTTGTTATCCTGTTGTTATCTCTGGAGTGAGAGATGGCTCATGATGCATCAATACTTGATATGGGTCCTATTTGAAATGCCAGTGGACCTTGAACTATCTCTGACCCACACAGGTAAGGGCCAGATAAGAACACCATTCTTCCTAACAGAGGTTTTGTGGGGCTCCTGCAGTTTTCTGGACTGGACCTTAAAGGTAAAGGTATTCCCTGTGCAAGCACCGAGTCATGTCTGACCCTTGGGGTGACGCCCTCTAGCGTTTTCTTGGCAGACTCAATACGGGGTGGTTTGCCAGTGCCTTCCCCAGTCGTTACCGTTTACCCCCCAGCAAGCTGGGTACTCATTTTACCGACCTCGGAAGGATGGAAGGCTGAGTCAACCTTGAGCCGGCTGCTGGGATTGAACTCCCAGCCTTATGGGCAAAGCTGTCAGACAGCTGCCTTACCACTCTGCGCCACAAGAGGCTCGGACTGGACCTTACACCTCATCAATTTTTCAAAACTCCATTAACTCTCTGAACCTTGAGGGCACATGGTTTGACCAAACCGATTAAGACAGTGGCTCTCTACCTTCCTAATGCCGCGACCCTTTAATACAGTTCCTCATGTTGTGGTGACCCCCAACCATTAAATTATGCAAGCGTTCTTTTACAGAAATTAAACCAAAACTGACCAATGGCGTGAAGATCCATTGTTCATGATTGTATATAAATTGGGTTTTTTGGGGGGTTTCTCAGTTCAGTTCTGCCTCTTGTCCCACCATGCCGTTCTCGCTCTTTTCCGCTGCTCCAGACAGACCAACAATCTATCTCGATCTACCCCACAAGGCTGTTGTGTGGATGGCGCACCCCCCCCCCCCGGCCAAGCTTCTTGCCCTGCCATGACCCCTGGGAAAGGGTCATTCAACCCCCAAAGGGATCCCGACCCCCAGGTTGAGAACCACTGGACTAAGAGGTTATTTGTTTCATCTTTATGTGCATACCTGTTGTTGAATTGATTCTGAATTTCGCCTTTTCATTCCCAGACCGAATGAGGTAGGTGATCTCCGCATTGGTGCCAATGTCTTTGCTTGTGGCAAAGACAGTCAGAATCTCAGCGCTGGGCGAGGTGTCCTCGGGCACCGTAACGAGGTAATCCCTTCTTTCAAACACGGGAGGATTGTCATTAATGTCCAGGACTGTAATGGTAACGGTGGCAAATGAAGACAGGGTTTGCACAATGCCCTGGTCAGAGGCCTTGACAGTGATGTTGTAGGAAGGCTGAAGTTCTCTGTCCAGTGGATGTTCCAAAATGATGATTCCTGAGGTCTTGTCCACAGAGAAAAAGCCTTCTGAAGAATCTGCGAGGGAATAGACAATCTTTCTATTCACACCTGTGGGGAAAAGAAAAGAAAGCACCGTTAGCCCATTGATTTTGTCTGCTTTCCTCCCTAAGGACACCTGAAGTGGCACCATTGTCCCCACCTTCATTTTATTTTCACAGCAAAGGCTGAGAGAGAACTTTCATGGTGGAGTAGGGATTCCGTCCTGGGTCTTCCAAAGCCTAGTCCAATGTAACTACTCCCAACACTACAACACTTGAGGGCAAAAGTAAGTGGACAGAAGTGCCATGCAGAGGAGTACTGTGCTGGTCTCAAGTTTCAGTTCTCTGCTGGAAGGAAGCACAGATGAGCTGACAGGAAGGCTGAGAGAATTAGTATCCAAAGCAGAATGCAAAGTCAGACAGGCCACTTAGTCAAAGGTTCATTCAGGCAACCCAGGCCTTCTGACCCTAAGTTAATATAGGTTGTCAGCAGTCCCTTGTCTCATACTGTGATGACTAACAAGTTTTTGTGAGTCTTGCTAACCTGTCTTGCTAACCTAGCATGGGGCCTATTAGATTGGAGCTGTCTGAACAGGTAGCTGGTGTTGCTTAATTGGCTCAAATGACCCAGGTGGGCTGACAATACAGGAAGCTGCAGCTGGCGGCTAGACAGAGGAATGAAGAGATTCTGCAATGGTTTTGGAGTCTAAGCCCTGGTTTGTCTTCTGCTGGTCAGAGCTCTCTGCCTGTTGAACATCTGGCTGGGCTAATCTCTCATCCAGCTGAGGCTCGGGTGAAACTGGGAGCACAGTCCATATATTCATATGGAATGTGACTCCTTGTAATTAGCAAGCCTGGTTTCTCCCTGGCGTGACCATTCAGAATATGGCTGGGAAGCATAGCTGTGTACACATTCACCTAGGGCCCCTCCCCTTCCCATCCCCTCCTGGCCCACCATTGGCCATTTGTGGGGGGGACAGGTCAACATGACCATATATGGTCATATTGCCCGATAAATGTTTAACACATTTTAAGAATATATTAAAAGTTAATTAAATCCCACTCATGTGGAAAACCCTTCCAGGGCCGTCAAGAAGTCCCAGGGTTTCACGAAACCTTGGATGAGAAAGCTTGCTTGAAAACCCCTTAAGGGGCCACCATGATTGGTTGCGACTTGATGGCACTTTCCACCACTGGTCTCAGGCCACCACCTGGCTTTCAGATGGGTCTATTCTGACCTCTGTACTTGGGTACAGAGGCTGATCTGCAGTGACCCCTGGCATGGTGGTTGTAACAACAGAGATTAAATAACCAGCTAAGTTATTGTGCTCAGAGCTGGCTTCACCACTACACAGGAGGTCTCCCCAGGCATTAAGTAGTGGGATCCTATGGAAGAGCAGCAAATGGTTAATTATTTAGTTCATTATTTTTACTACAATTGGGGACGGGTGAGTTCTGGCACCAAAATACGGGCTCATTCGGACAACGGCTATTAACATTTTAATTATAAACTCAGCAGGTGGAAGGAAGACAAACAGAATGCACAACATCAGTGGCCCGAGATGTCTTGCACCAAAGAGAAGGTGTGACTTACAAACTCCCTGGGGAACAAATCTGGATAGGACAAAGGAAATGAAGCATAACCAATTTCCACTCCTATTGTTTATGGATGACTGACTTTGCAGACACTGAGCGTCTCCACAGAAGGACTAACATGGGGAGCAAAACTCACCAATGCAAGATAGAACTTGTTTGGACTAGTCTAAATGATATGCTGATCATGGGGCGATTTCCATTTTCAGGTGACATTCTTGTTTGTTTAGAAGAGATACCGGGTGCATTTGGTCTATTGAATTTGTAGCTTGCTACCTCCGTATTCCATCTACAGAATTCTGTAAGGACATTATATGATATTTTAAAACTCTCAACGTTCTAAGTATTAAGGATTTTGCTCACAGAAATCAGAGCTTTTGGTAATATCCATTGCAGATCACTGATTCCAAACCAACTGAGAGAATGGAATCTGTCTGAGGTTCTCCATTTGAGAAGATCTTAGCAGGGACTTGTGGGACGAGAGGCATCGAGAGAAGCAGGACAAAGGGGGACAGGAGGAAAATCCCAAAGATTTTTCTTTTCCAACAAATGCCCCATGAGACCAATTTGCATGCCAGACACCATCTCACAACCATCACTGGGATAAGCAGTATTGTTTGGACTTGGCCTTCTTAGAGATACTTCCAATGTGGAACTGCCATAGGTGGCAATTTAACCAACAATAAGGCAGATTGTGAAGTTTTTAAGCAGTGGCTAGGTAGTCATCTGACAGAAATGCTGGTAGTATGAACACAGGCAGATAGTGATTGGGTGCGCAGCAAGAGATGTGGCAGTTTTTGTCTCTTGTGGTCCTTCCTTGCATACCCAAGGAATTGCTGGTCACCACTGTGGGATGGTAGGTGAAGTTGGCAGTCACTGGCAGTCTTCAAGCAAAGGTTGGATACACAGTTTTCTTGGATGCTTTAGGATGCTTTGGGCTGATCCTGCGTAGAGCAGGGGGTTGGACTAGATGGCCTGTGTGGCCCCTTCCAACTCTATGATTCTATGATTCTAAGTTCCTCCAGGCCAGACTGGATTCTGAAGGTTTTTGGTGGTGGTGGTGGTGGTGGTGGTATGATCACTTGGGCATGAAACTGGGGCCACTGTGGGTAGGCAGGTAGTTGTGAGTTCCTGTACTGTCCGAGGGTTTGGACTAGATGACCCTGGAGGTACCTTCCAACTCTATGATTCAATGGTTTTATTCTATGAGTGGGTGGGCAGAAGCAATTGTGTCGGTGCTTGGCTCTTGTGGCCTTTCCTTGCATGCCAAGAGAAATGCCAATTGACACTTTGGGCTCAGAAGGCGAATTTCCTCCAGGCCAGACTGACCAGGAAATCTAATTTTTTTTGGGGGGGGGGGAGAGAGAATTATCTGGGCATGGCATTGGGGTCTCTGTGGGTGGGCAGGTAGTTGTCAATTTCCTACATAATGCAGGAGGTTGGATGACCCTGGAGGTCCCTTCCAACTCTGATTCCATGAATAAGAACCCTTATTTCATTGGCGGTCCATCTAGGTTGCTTGTCCCCTGATCACGGCATCCAGGAGTCAAGAGGTTTGAAAAAACAGATGGAGACCCAACCTTGGCCTGCTACTGCATTCTAGTCTTGTACGATGGTGTTGCTTATAGGCCTAAACGGAGAGCACCCTACAGTGGCCAACTCTCCTTCCACTGCAGTGGGACACCTACTCGAAGCCTAATTAAGCACAAATGCCAAAACAGAGCCGCATAAGTTCCCGTGTTGTTTTCATCCGTGCGGCCCAGCGGTGGGAACGATGAACAAAGACAGTAGCTGTGAATGCAAAAGAGTCTTTGAAGCCAGCGATTCCCTGCTCTCCGTGGCGATTTGCAGTAGCTGTGGCCCTATTGTTTGAAAGCAGAAGCTACAAGGCTGACATTAATCAGACACGCCAGAGCTACTGATCTCCCTTCCAGGCATGCTCGGTTAATTTAAAAAATTTGTGACAGGATTTCAGGAGTTTTCTTTTCTTTTTTTTTTAATGATTGCGGAGGAACGTTGTTCAAAAAGACGGATCAAAAGGCAAGCAAATTGCATTTGTTTTTGGCTTGACGTAGCACGAGTACAATAACCGCGCCAGAGGGAACCGGGGGGACTCCCTCTAAAGTGGCCAAATTCATAAAGAGCTCCGCTAGATGAAAACGTGGAGACTCCTAATTGCGTTATGAAAGATCAGCCAATTCTCTGAGGAACCGAAATCTTTTTTTCTTCTTAAGTACTTTCTCCGCGATCTGCGCAAGACAATATCGTCGAGCCTCGGAAAAGTCATTATGGATTAAATGGTATTTAAATGATGTTGTTACCGTTTACTGTGCTGATGCACCTAGGCTGTGTTTTTCTTTTCTTTTTTTTACATTCCGCCATCATTAAACGATGTGGCATTTAAATGATGATTTCATTATTCGCTAATTTGATACACCTAGGACAGATTTCCAGCCATTCAGAACCCATTACTAACGAAAGGCATGTTAATGATGGCTTTATCAGTCGCCAATACTATTATTTATTTGTACAGCAGCAGTTCCCGGTGGTCCCCCATGTGAGATAAGGCACTGGTATGTCATAAATCTGGGGCAGCTCTAAGTGTTATGGGTCATGGAGGATTTAGAAGGATTCATTCTAGCTCCTTTTCCATATGGGCTTGCTGTAAGTCTAAGGGGGGGGGCATTAATGCTAGTTTGAGATGTAATAAAGAAAAAGATTTGAAGAAGAAGAAGAAGAGTTGGTTCTTATATGCCGCTTTTCCCTACCCGAAGGAGGCTCAAAGCGGCTTACAGTCGCCTTCCCATTCCTCTCCCCACAACAGACACCCTGTGGGGTGGGTGAGGCTGAGAGAGCGCTGATATCACTGCCCGGTCAGAACACTTTTATCAGTGCCATGGCGAGCCCAAGGTCACCCAGCTGGTTGCATGTGGGGGAGCGCAGAATCGAACCCGGCATGCCAGATTAGAAGTCCACACTCCTAACCACTACACCAAACTGGCTCTCTAGTTGGTTGGATCCTGCACTATTGTTCACCTAATTATCTTAAGAGCATCTCTTCAGTCAATGGAGGCCTCCTTACATGGCAATAAAATGACATATGTGGGATCACACCCATTGAGCATGACATATTATGGGTTCTGTGAACTCCAACCAGTGTTCGGTCCCTAGCCCCAGGGAAGTATGTCTGGCTTCAACCAGGTGGGTGGGTGGAATGAACTCCCAGGGGAGACCTGGGCCCTGTCGGACCTGGCACAGCTCCACAGGGTCTGCAAGACGGAGCTCTTCTGTAAATCCTTTGGCTGGGGCTGATGGCTCAATGACCTTTACAATTATGGCCCTTCCCTGACAAAAGCACTTCCATAGACACCCAATTGGGAGATTTACGGGCTGTGAATAACCTGGAGGCTGCTATGACTATGATTGAAATGCTGCTGATTACTTTTGTTCTTACTAAGTTTTAGACTGTGAATTTTATTATTTTTCTATTATTTAAAATTTATTTTAAGTGTTAACTCTATGTAAACTGCCCTGAGCCATATGGGAAGGTGATATAGACATTTAACAACAACGACAACAACAACAACAACAGCGATTATGTTCTCTTGGTTGACAGAAAGTATACCTCAGATGGCCACAATGGACAAGCCACGTGACCTCATGTTCTGCTTATCTACTTTCCAGAGGCTTTGCACTGGACCCCTTGGGAGATATAATGCTGGACACATGCATTGAAGCAATGTTTGAATCAATTTAACAGCATAGGTACCTGCTAATACTTTTTCATTACCCTATCATGTTCAAAACCCATAATGGTTAAAGGGTGAGGTATTCCATCCCTATCCTCTTTGGTTATGGGTCCAGTTCTCACAGAGGTCATCAACCTGCATCTTTGCTGCACCACTTTTATTTATGTGTAAGAAGCTATAAGGTAAAGGTATCCCCTGTGCAAACACCAGGTCATGTCTGACCCTTGGGGTGACGCCCTCTAGCGTTTTCTTGGCAGACTCAATACGGGGTGGTTTGCCAGTGCCTTCCCCAGTCATTACCGTTTACCCCCCAGCAAGCTGGGTACTCATTTTACCGACCTCGGAAGGATGGAAGGCTGAGTCAACCTTGAGCCGGCTGCTGGGATTGAACTCCCAGCCTCATGGGCAAAGCTTTCAGACGGCTGCCTTACCACTCTGTGCCACAAGAGGCTCTTGTAAGAAGCTATAGCTCAGCAGTAAAGCATCAGCACTGTATGAAGGTTACAGGTTCAATGCCTATTATCTCCACTTAAAATGGATCAGATAGGGTGCTATTAAAGACCTTTCCTGGAGAACTGTGGTCAGTTAAAGCAGATAAGACTGAGCTTGAGAGACCCATGATCTGAGTCAGTATCAGGCAGCTTCATGTATTCGTGAAGCCATTACAGCTTACTTCCGGCCTTCTGAACCAGGGTTTCATGAAACCCTGTGGTTTCTTGATGGCCCTGGAAGGGTTTCCTGAATGGGTGGGAGTTAATTAATTTTTAATGTATTTTTATTGGGTGATATCTTCATATATAGTCATGTTGACCTCCCCATCCGCCTTCCAAAATGGTCAGTGATGGGCCTGGAGGGGGTGGGACGGGGAAGGGCCCCGGGTAGGCGTGTATACAGCTATGCTTCCCAACCATATTCTGCAAGATTGTGCAATTTCTGGGGTTATTGGAAGCCTGAAGAATGTTGTAGGGGTTTCTCAATGGTTAAAAAGTTGACAAAGGCTGGCTTACTTGATTGAACCTTCTTTTGTACAAAAAAAGAGAAAAATCCCTTCAAGCAGAAAAATAAAATTCTTCTTATGCTAGTTTTCTATGTGAAGGGCCTCGGCCTTTCCAATAGGGTGTTTAGGTTATGGGCTTTAAAAAAACAAGGCGAAAAATATTTTTTTCTGGCTTGAAACTGGTCAGATACCACTTCCTAGTTCTTTATTGCCTTTTTTACGGCTTGCTATCAGCATCAGTAGGCGTATGTGTTTTAAAAAAGAAACTTTGAAGTCAGGACTCAGCTTGATAACATATTTTGTCAACGGAGCTTTTCTCTCTGCAACAAGAGATCACTGGTATTCTATAGTCTACATGGAATTGTTTTCTGATTGTGGTTTCAGCACCCTGTGTTTCTTTCTATAGTATAAATTGGTACAACCCATCAGCACATTCAGCCTTCTATATCACAGAGGAAGTGGGACAGAGTACCAAACAAAGATGCACTTTTCCTTGGAGAAATGCCGGCCTTTATAGAACTCTCAAAGTCCCAAAGTGTTGCAAAACAGCACTTCTCCACCAGGCATCTGGTTGGGGTTCGAGTTGCGCCTCAACCACCCATCCAGGACCCCTGCCTACTCCCCACTTTGGGATTTACATTTGGATTGTTATTGTTAGTTGTGAAGTCGTGTCCACCCATCGCGACCCCATGGACAATGATCCTCCAGGCCTTCCTGTCCTCTACCATCCCCCAGAGTCCACTTAAGCTCGCATTTGGATAGATACCCTCTTATCAGGCCAGGCATTCCTGATATTTATTCCAACTTGTTTGCCTGGCTCGTTGGCATCTTCCTGTCCAGAACGCAGCGGGATAGCAGGAGCAAATGAAATCGGGTTTTGTCAAATCTTTAGAATATTATCTAGATTTCTACATTTATTGCATTTTGTATTTTACTGATGAACGCCACCTTGAGACCCATTTGGGAGAGGGACAGGTTAGAAATCATTCATTCAATCAATCAATCAATCATCCACCCAACCCAACCCAACCCACCCACCCACCCACCCATCCATCCATCCACCCTCCCACCCACCCACCCACCCATCCATCCATCCACCCACCCACCCACCCACCCACCCATCCATCCATCCATCCATCCATCCATCCATCCATCCATCCATCCATCCATCCATCCATCCATCCATCCATCCATCCTTGCTCTTTCATCTTGCATACATATGCCCCAAACCCATTGTATCCTAACAATGGCCCTGAATGGTAGATTGGTTTAAGAAATAGGCCTAGTCTGCAGCTATGCTGATGTTGTGGCTTCTACCAAGAAAAGAAGCAGCTTGATGCTGAAATCCCATGACAATCCAGTGCCAGAAGAGCTAGATCTGAGTTTCGCAGTGCCTTAGAGACCAACGAGGTTTTTGGGGCATAAACTCCCTTCTTCAGATAGGTCTTTTACCTCAGACCAACATGGCTGCCCTTTTGACTCACTACTGAAAAAGGCTGATGGAGGGGGGGGGGGCTGATCCTAATCACAATTGGTTTATACAATCATAGGGTTGGCGGAGCCCTACAGGGCATCTAGTCCAACCCCCTGAGCAATGCAGGATTAGTCTAAAGCAGTGGTCCCCAACCTTTTTGTCACCGGGGACCGGTCAATGCTTGACAATTTTACTGAGGCCCAGGGGAGGAGATAGTCTTTTGCTGAGGGACGTCGCCGCTGCCTGAACCCCTGCTCCACTTGCTTTCTTACACTATGCAAGACACTCACAACCCTCTCGCTCATCCACTGTAACCTGCCACCCCTTTGCCTTCACAGAATCAGCCTCTCCGTCAGATGGCTATCCAGCCTCTGTTTAAAAATTTCCAAAGATGGAGAACCCACCACCTCCCGAGGAAGCCTGTTCCACTGAGAAACCCCTCTAACTGTCAGGAACTTCTTCCAGAAGTTTAGATGGAATTTCATTTGAATTATCTTCCAAGATCTAACGAGATCAGACTAGCTCAGGCTACCCAGGTCAGGGCAATGAGCCCTTTAGATCTCGTCATAATTACATGTCTTCTTTCAATGTAGGAGAAAGGGTACACACAGTCATATACAAGTTTACTTTGGTGTGGCTTCCTGGGTCAGCATCATAGAATCAGCTTGGCTCATTTATGTACGTTTGGCAAGGCAAACACTCCCAATGGAAAAATAAGAAAAAATATATATATTTCCCCCGATCTCTAAACTTCAGGCTTCCATAAAAAACCCGAAAGGCCATTAAGTTTTCCAAACGAATGGCTTGAAGCTGCCAACTGTCCTCCAACTCTGCTTCACCCTCGCTGCTCTGTAATGAAAATAACCTTTTAAAGCAGATAATAAAACTAAATACAGGGCATGTTTGCAAATTGTAGGAGTGGATCAGCAAATTGTAGCAGAAGGTGACAGCTTCATGTCTTTGGTATGGCAAGATTTATGGCTGTATTAACGGAGTGCTGAATCAAGATTTCTCTCTTTTAATATCTGCATATCAATACTGTCATGTTTCATTACCAGCATCTGGCATTACTGGCGTTTGACCCTAATAGCTAATCAGTATGGAGAATTGCACATCGGCAGGTCGAAAATTATAGAATGAATGCTGCAATTCATGTCTGCATTACTAATCATTACCCTAAAAGCCGCTGACGCCAGCTTGTTCCTGCGCATGGGCTTAACGGCCTTGTTCTGAGACCAACACGCTAAGTAGGATCAGAAACAGAGCTGTAAATAATAATAATATTTTGCATGCCATTTGCATTTTAAAATCCGATAGAGTGAATCGAAGAGCTGAATTTCAGATGAAATTAAATGACAGGGTTTTTTAAAGGTCACATTAGCTTTACACAGATGTCACGCTAAGTTGGAATTATACTTCCAGTTGGTAGGATGGCCATGAGTATGGTTTATTCGTTTTGCCATAAGAACATATGAAGAGTCCTGGTGGATCAAGGGACCAAGCCCTATGAAGATAGGTTGAGGGACTTGGGAATGTTCAGCCTGGAGAAAAGGAGGTTGAAAGGGGACATGATAGCCCTCTTTAAGTATTTGAAAGGTTGCCACTTGGAGGAGGGCAGGATGCTGTTCCCGTTGGCTGCAGAGGAAAGGACACGCAGTAATGGGTTTAAAATACAAGTACAACGATATAGGCTAGATATCAGGGGGAAAAAATTCACAGTCAGAGTAGTTCAGCAGTGGAATAAGCTGCCTAAGGAGGTGGTGAGCTCCCCCTCACTGGCAGTCTTCAAGCAAAGGTTGGATACACACTTTTCTTGGATGCCTTAGGATGCTTAGGGCTGATCCTGCATTGAGCAGGGGGTTGGACTAGATGGCCTGTATGGCCCCTTCCAACTCTATGATTCTATGATTCTATCAGACCAGTGGTCCATCTAGTCCAGCACCCTGTCTCACACAATGGAGTGGTCCATCTAGTCCAGCATCCTGTCTCACATAGTGGACAACCAGTTGCTCTGGAGATCCTCTGTCCTTCCACTTCTCTTCAAACTGTAAGTGTCTACAATGCCTGAATGTAGGCCTAAATGAACCATGATACTCTGTTTGACTCTGTAAACAGGAGAGCTGGGTTTGATTCCCTGCTCCTCCACATGCAACCAGCTGGGTGACCTTGGGCTCATCACAGCCATGATAGTGCCGTTATGACTGAGCAATCCTATCAGAGCTCTCTCAGCCCCACGTCCCTCACCTCCCTCACAGGGTGTCTGTTGGGAAGAGGAAGGGAAGGCGATTGTAAGCCACTTTGAGACTCCTTCAGGCAATGAAAAGTGGGGTATAAAAACCAACTCTTCTTTTCTTCTTCTCCAAGCCAGATATGACTCTTGGCTTAGAAACCCAGTTTATAGAGGGTAAAAACCCCTTTCAGCTCAACTAGATAACTGATTTACGACCTCGTGGGAAACAGTAGTTTATTTCCACACTTGATACGAGAAATAAAGGTGGATAGAGAACTAAAGGCCTGTTGATATGACAAAGCAACCAATATTCATGTCCACTGTATCAAGCTGAAGTTTAATTCCAGTGTAGGGTAATGTCTGAATGCTCTGTCATCATTATTCCAGAAGCTAAGATTTCAATAAATGAACCACACATCTGCATTCACAAGTTTCACATTCACCTCCAAGATAATTTGAAAACTAGGTTTTGTAAGTCACCTTTGTTTGCATAAGAAAGGCCATCAAAACTAGAAGGAACTGATCCTGCATTGATCAGGGGGTTGGACTAGATGGCCTGTATGGCCCCTTCCAACTCTATGATTCTATGATTCTATGAACAATGAAGGGATACGGCTGCCTTTCTCAAATTTCTCCCCACTGAGAATCCCCTGAAACATTATTCAGGCTTCAAGAAACCTCAGGACTGGCACAACCATGCAGAATATGGTCAGGAAGCATAGCTGTGGACACCCCCACCCAGGGCCCCTCCCCTTCCCACCGCATCTAGGCCCATCATTGGCCATTTGGAGAGGGGGGGGGGCGGCTCAACATGACCATATACAGTCATATCACCTGATAAATGTTTAACAAAATCTTAAAATACATTAAAAATTAATTAACTCCCACCCATTCAGGAAACTCTTCCAGGGCTATCAAGAAACCCCAGGGTTTCACGGAACCCTGGTTGAGAAAGCCTGGGAGAAGGGAAGGCAAGAATGGATCCTGACCAATTCCATCTGCTTACGAAACATTCATGATTTCGATCTTTAGCAGGCTCATTCACTCACCGACATCAGGGTCATTGGCCTGGACTCTTGTTAGCAGGGCTTTGGTGGCCGTGTTCTCGTAGACGCACGCCGTGTAGTGCTCGGAGGAGAAGGCCGGGGGATTGTCGTTGACGTCCTCCAGGATGAGACGAATTTCGGACTGGCAGAATCTGCCTCCTCCATCACTTGCCCTGGCAATCAGGTTGTAAACAGGGATCTTCTCGCGGTCTAGCAGAGACGAAGATTTCAGTTCCCCTAAAACATAATAAATGAGACAAGTGAAGAGGGAGACATATTGAAATGTAATAATTATCCATTTGTGTGGATTATCCAACAGACAAAGTAGGTGTCTCTGACCCTCTTCTCACAACAGAGGTAAGTGAGGTAAGTGGGGCTGAGAGAGCACTGACAGGACTGCTCCGTCAGAACAGCTCTAACAGGACTGTGAGTAGCCCAAGGTCATCCAACTGGCTGCCTGTGGAGGAGGAGCGGGGAATCATATCCAGCTCTCCAGTTTAGAGGCTGCCACTCTTAACCACTACACCAGTGGTCCCCAACCTTTTGATCACCGGGGACCGGTCAATGCTTGACAATTTTACTGAGGCCCGGTGGGGGGTAGTCTTTTGCCAAGGGACATCGCTGCCACCTGAGCCACTGTTCCATTTGTTTTCGTGCTGGCACCCCTGACTTCCCACCGTCCGCTGGGGGGCGCTGCCAGCAGCAGCTGCGCAGTGCCAGGCCGAGGGGGAGCCCCAGCCATGGCGGCCGCTGGAGAGCACCAAACGTGAGGCGGCAGCAGAGAGGCAAGGCAGCAGCCAGGGAGGAGGACGCGGAGTAGCTGCGGCCCGGTAGCGACTGATCTACGGACCGGTACCGGTCTCCGGACCGGGGGTTGGGGACCACTGCACTACACCATGCTGGCTCTTCACTGCACCAAGTAAGATGTTAGCTGCATTCTAGTCCAGAACTCCATGCTGCCTCTCGCGCGGGTCTCATGAGAACCAGCAGTAAATTGTTTCCATGTTACATAAATAATTTACCGTTGGATTCCTGTGGGATACATGACAATGTGCAGAATCAGCCCTCCTTCATCCTTCCACTGCAAATGTATTGCTCTGTGAAAAGTCCTTGTGATCTTACCCGTTTCCGGATCTAAGAAGAACTTGCTATTCCCCGGGCCGTACAGCGAATACCGAATTTCACCGCTGGATCCAATGTCCGCGTCTTTGGCACCAAATTGAAGTATGACTTTATTTGAGGGGATGTCTTCGGGGAACACTGCCATGTAGGTAACCTTCGGGGAGGAAAACAAATGACAGAAAATAGCAGCAATTGGCAAGGGGTTTGGTGTTTTTTCTTCAGAAAAGCCGCAAACACAATCCCTCTTTGTTACTCTCTGTGCTCAGCTGCAATTGGAACTTGCAAACCCCATGGAAGAAGACTCCAGCTGCCTTCAAGCGTTAAGATTAAGCAGAATCTGGAAAAGGATCAGCAAATGTATGAACGGCATCAATTAGAAGCACAGAAAACATGGAGCCGGGAATGATCCCAAGGGTCATCTAGTCCAACCCGCTACATGATGCATGAAATTCACAGCTACCTCCCCATCGCACTCCCCCAGTGATCCCTGCTCTGTGTCCAGAAGGCAAAAACCCTTCCAGATGCCTGGGGCAAGCTGATCCGGAGCAAGCTGGCATCCTGCATTCCTCTGGGCATATATGAAAGGGTCATAAAAGCTAGCAACTACTCATCCCTTCCTGTCCTCCCTCTTATGAGAGAAAGTAAGAAGAATTAAAGGGAATCACAGTAATCTGTTCCACTTAATATTTCTGGTAAGGGCTTGGAGGAGGAGCTGGTCTCATGGCTTAAGTACCACTCAGCGCTTTACACCCACTCAGGGTGGCTGTCCCACCCGTAAGTGCCTCCTCCTCCAACCGGCTTGCCTGTCTGTCCAGCGGCCAGCCAGTCACCTTCCATCCCCCACCCCTGACCACCCCCTCCTCCTTCCACTTCCCTCTGAGGCTCGGAGGCTGCGGATCCCTGCCTTGTGAGAGCTGCCCCTGCCAGTGGGTTTCCTAACAGCCGCCTGCAGCCTTTCCAGGTCCTGGGGGGGAGGGGAGGGTGTCCACAGAGTTCTTCCACTCCACTCACCCAATCTAGCACCCGTTGTATTCCTGAATGCAATGGGTTTGGCCCCTAGTAAATAATAAATCAGAACCTCAATGGTGAATTGCTGTAGAACTATAAAATGGAATGGGGAAAAGAACAACCATTAAACAATGTTTATCAAACAATTGTCCAAAATAGTTTAACAAAAGTGAAAAGAGAATAGAAAGGCAGAAGTATTGCAAAAGACTTGCATCACAATACCCAAGCAAACCGCTCTGCTACAGCTCTGGAGGGCCAGCTTGGTGAAGTAGCTAGGAGCACCAATCTGGCGAGCGGGGTTTGATTCCCCGCTCCTCCTCCACATGCAGCCTGCTGGGTGACCTTGGGTTCACCACAGTCCTGCTAGAGTTGTTCTGATGGAGCAGTAATATCAGGGGTCTCTCAGCCTCACCCACCTTACAGGGTGCCTGTTTTGGGGAGAGAAAAGGGAAGGCGAGCGTCGTCGTCGTCGTCGTCGTCGTCGTCGTCGTCGTCGTCGTCGTCGTCGTCGTCGTCGTCGTCGTCGTCGTCGTCGTCGTCGTCGTCGTCGTCGTCGTCGTCGTCGTCGTCTTCTTCTTCTTCTTCTTCTTCTTCTTCTTCTTCTTCTTCTTCTTCTTCTTCTTCTTCTTCTTCTTCTTCTTCTTCTTCTTCTTCTTCTTCTTCTTCTTCTTCTTCTTCTTCTTCTTCTTCTTCTTCTTCTTCTTCTTCTTCTTCTTCTTCTTCTTCTGTAATATCAGAGCTCTCTCAGCCTCACCTCCCTCACAGGGGATCTGTTGTGGGCAATTATAAGCTGCTTAGAGACTCCTTCTGCTAGAAAAAAGCAGCATATAAAGACCAACTCTTCTTCTACTACTACAAGGCCTGAGCAGCATACATGGAGTTCTTGAAGCAACTCTTTCAAATCTCTGGATCTCGCAGTCTTGTAAACAAGAAGGTAGAAATGTAGAGACATAACAATCTTGGATTTATCAGCTGCCGAAGACAGACACTCCCCCCACCCCCCGGTTTAATTTGTCTAAAACTTTCTTAATCTCCAAATTTTGAACAAGTCAGTCTTCATTCATAAACAGGCTGCAGCCTCGCATGAGGAGTTAAATCCAGAGATTTGAAAAAGTTCCTTCAAGGATTTTCGACGGTATACTGCTCAGGCTTTGTAGCAGATCCATTTGCTTGCATATTGTGAGGCAAGTCTTTTGTAATGTTTATGTCTTTCTATTCTCTTTTCCCATTTGTTAACACACTATTTGGAACACTTGTTTGATAAACATTGCTTGATGGTTGTTCTTTTCCCCATTACTACTGCCATACTAAGCTTACAGGGAGTCAAATTAATATAAGGACGGGATACAGCAGCAGATATAGGGGAAAACAGAAAAAAAGAAAGAACAAGGGGGGGGGGAACGCTTAAAATCTAGCAACTAAGTAAGATATAAAAAAACATAGGAAAAAAACACATGCAGACAAGACAAGATTATAACAGCGGTGGCGTATCTACACATAAGGGATTTCCAAATATCCCAAAATCAGGCTCTCTGCAATTCCTGTATATATGGCATGTGTTGGAGAGCCAGCTTGGTGTAGTGGTT
The DNA here is from genome assembly GCF_049243985.1 of Paroedura picta. Lineage (NCBI taxonomy): Eukaryota > Metazoa > Chordata > Lepidosauria > Squamata > Gekkonidae > Paroedura > Paroedura picta. Next base: position 12,308,482 of record NC_135374.1, on the reverse strand, counting down.
AGGAGTGTGGACTTCTGATCTGGCGAGCTGGGTTTGATTCCCTGCTCCCCCACATGCAGACTGCTGGGTGACCTTGAGCACGTCACAGAACTGAGAAAGCTGTTCTGACGGAGCAGTAATATCAGGGCTCTCTCAGCCTCACCTCCCTCACAGGCTGTCTTTTGTGGGGAGAGGAAAGGGAAGGTGATTGGAAACCACTTTGAGACTCCTTCAGGTAGAGAAAGTGGCATATAAGAACCAACTCTTCTTCTTCTTCTCATAGAGTTCTAAGGTCCTCGATCCATTGATTTACCAGCAGTGGGCTGTTATCTTTCCAGGGGTGTAAGTTCCATCACAGAGAAAGCCGATGAAAACTTTCTGTTACAGCCACTGCCGCCAAAAGACATTAACTGACTCTCAACAAACAGGGGCCAAAACCCTGTACCAACAATAACCTGTCACGTGATCATTCATGGGAGGATGCAATGGAGGCCAGGAGAGCAATGTATTCTGTCACGTAGAATTGAACTATTGACTTTTTACTTGTAATGATAATTTTATTAGCTGCTCTGAGTGTGTCCATGAGAACGAGGTGGGACTGGAATTGAGCAGACAAATAATATGATTACACCTTGTCAGCTCACCTGATCACAGACAGGGCTGTTGTCGTTAACATCTGTGACAATCACTTCCACGGCGGTCTGCGTGACGAACAGCCCATCAGTGGCTGTAATGTTTAGAAGGTAGATGTCTTGCTCCTCTCGATCTAGCGGCCTCTTGATATAAACCTTCCATTCATTTTGAACCAGGCCAAGAGCAAATTTCCCTTTGGGGTTCCCTCCTGCGGAAAGAGCGGGAAAGAGACAACGACAGACTTGTGAAGGCATTTGAGCTGGAATGAACTATTTCCTCCCATTACAGTTGTTCTTACGGCTATGTAAAGAACTCTCAACACCGGCCAAATGTGTTAAGTATATAAGAGAGTATTACAATCACCCAGTCAAAATCTGCTTAGGCTGCCAGCTCTAAAGACATAAAACTGGTCTTGACCATGGCAAGACCCAGCCTGATTGAAGGCTCTGCCTGAGGAGATCAGAGCCCCCTGGGCCCATAACCAAATCTGGACAGCCTGCGAAACTCAGCTATTCCACCAGGCCTATGCTTGAGGACTGGTATAAACGTTAAGACGTTGGCTTCCCTGCTTGAGAACCCAAGGCCCCTCCAAGTTCTGACCAACCTCTGAAAGGTTTGGAATTATCATTAGATGGGCCCAGATGGAGTAGGAAGGGGAAGGGGCCCTAGATGTGCATGTACACAGCTATGCTTCCCAACTATATTCTACATGTTCGCACCACTTCTAGGGGTTTGCTATTGACAGTCAGAGGGGGTTTGCTATTGCCTGCCTCTGGATAGCAACCCTGGACTACCTTAGTCCTCTCCCTTCCAAATACCAACGAGGCCTGACCCCAATCAGTTCTAAGATATGATGAGTTTAAGCTAGCCTGGAGTATTCAGCTCAGGGTCCATCTCCTATACGAGAATCGAAACTCCTTGAGACAACAGAAGCCTTTTAAGACAAGTTGGAGACAATCTCCTTGTTTAGCTCTCCTTACGGGCAGTTGAATGCAAACTGTGAACAATCAATGATCCCCCTCCCTCCTAAGATGAGACAGTCGTCTTCCTACTTTGGTCTCAAGAGAGGATGTACGACAACCCCGTCGCTCTTGTTACCAAGACAATTTCATTAGCTGTTGATTATGCAATCAAGGGAGTGCAGCAGGTTCCATTACGGAATCCTTTAATGAAAGCTTTATCACACCGCGGTCTTGTTTTTGTATTCATTACGAGTCTTGTTCGGATGGCGTGGGTGTGCAGTCGCCATAACAGGCGAGGACGCGCCGGTCTTAAGTAGACCTAACAAGAGGTCGTTTAAGGAGCAGCTTAAAGATAAGACCACCAATTAGATTGAATTTATACAAGAGGGAAAACCAGGAGAAAAGAGGAGAGGGAGCCAACTGGCTTCCTGTTCCAGTGAAACTGCGACAACGAAGCAGGCAGTTTTGGTTTCTGTACTTTGTTAAACCACCTGGTGACAGAAGCAGCTTGGAATCTCTCCCCCCCCCCCCAGACGTCCTCTGAGAGGAATATGAGGCCATTTCACACACCATGGTGTGAAGATCCATTGTTCATGATTGTATATAAATTGTTTTTTTCCAAGATTTCTCAGTTCAGTTCTGCCTCTTGTCCCACCATGCCGATCTTGCTCTTTCCTGCTGCTCCAGACAGACTCCCGGAGGGATGGAGCAGAATGAATGGGATTAAATTAATTCAGAATAAATTCCGTCTAAACATCTGGAAGAAGTTCCTGACAGTTAGAGCGGTTCCTCAGTGAAACAGGCTTCCTCGGGAGGTGGTGGGTTCTCCATCTTTGGAAATTTTTAAACAGAGGCTGGAGAACCATCTGACGGAGAGGCTGATTCTGTGAAGGCTTAAAGGGGTGGCAGGTTACAGTGGATGAGCGATAGGGTAATGGGTGTCCTGCATAATGCAGGGGGTTGGACTTGATGACCCAGAAGGTCCCTTCCAACTCTATTATTCTATGATTCTTTTCAGGAGGAGTGGCAACAGTGGAGACCCCCCCCCCCTGGCCAAGTTGCTCACCCTGCCACAACCCCTGTGAAAGGGTCATTTGACCTCCAAAGGGGTCCCGATCCCCTGGTTGAGAACCACTGCTGCATGGCATCACATCCCCGATGAACTCCTTCCAAATTCTGCCCTCCTCAGGCTCTGATCCCAAATCCCCAGGTATTTCCCTCCCCAAGGTAGTCAGCCCTATGAATCACAAAGGTAGGACTGACTGGCTTCAAAGGGCTCAGCCTGCTTTTAAAACTGGTAGAAAGAGTCCTTTTCACAGGCAGAACAAGTCTCACGGCAACTCTGAAAGGAGAGATTCTGCCACTGGGGGCTGGCACATTTAAAAGCCCCGATTTAAGTTCTGAGGGAGACCCTGAGCTCTTCCTGAACATATGAGTCACATTAGCAAGAGATAATACTCATAATGGGATAAAAGCATTGCAATTTGTAACATTGAAAGGTTGTCACTTGGAGGAGGGCAGGATGCTGTTTCCCTTGGCTGCAGAGGAGAGGACACGTAGTAATGGGTTTAAACTACAAGTACAACGATATAGGCTAGATATCAGGAAAATGTTTTTCACGGTCAGAGTAGTTCAGCAGTGGAATAGGCTGCCTAAGGAGGTGGTGAGCTCCCCCTCACTGGCAGTCTTCAAGCAAAGGTTGGATACACACTTTTCTTGGATGCTTTAGGATGCTTAGGGCTGATCCTGCGTTGAGCAGGAAGTTGGACTAGATGGCCTGTATGGCCCCTTCCAACTCTATGATTCTATGATTCAATATGGTTTGGAGAGTAAGGGTGTCATTCAGAGATCTATTTATTTTAAAAAAACGGTGCCCTCCTGCAGACCTCATTCTGCACTGATAAATTAAATTTCCCATTGACATACCCAAGATGGTTCTGTTTCCCAAGGGTGTTCTAATTAATTCATTTTCAGCTGCAGCTTTTAAAAAATGGAAACTTCCCGACTGTATATATTAATGGATTCTTTAAAATCTGTCGGCAGTTTTCTTTTTTTACATTCTGTTTGAGCATGACACGATCCAAGCATTAACTCTGAACACAACATTTCCAGAAAGCCTTACGGCTTAAAAGAAATAAATAAAATAAATCTGTGATTCTAGTTTTTTTTTTCTTTTGTTTATTTGGTATTTGAAAAACATCCCGCATCCCACCGCCCTCTCAGCGAATGCTACAAAACTAATTTGAGCGTTAGTAGATGGAGGGGAACTGAGACGTCAAATGTTTTAAACACACTTTCGCAAAGCGTGTATAAAACAAATTAAAACAAACAAGAGTTTTTTTTTAAATGGCTGTTGCTTTATTTTAAAATCTGGTCCAGTTTTTTGGGGAAGAAATGGCTGATGGGACTTTCTATCTCCGCTCTACTGTGGACCGGGCCTTACTGCGATTGCTACCCAAGGCGATGCGTGCCCTTGCATGATATTAGGAAAATTAGGTAAACATCTGTCAAGGGTCCAGTTCTTACCAAGGGCCACTCGCTACATGTTATGCAGCTTCTGGGTCCACCAAGATTCTGTCGAACCACATATGTCCTGGGAATTCCAGGCTGAAACTTAATTGTCAGGCGTAGGGGGGCACCCACTTTGAACTGGGATTGTGGCACAATGGTGCCCCTGGGGATACTTCTATGCCAGTATGCATGTTTTCCCCGTGGGCGAAACACTGGCATTCCAGGGCCTTTTCAGGTTGGAAAGATCCCATACACCTGAGAATTAAACCTAGAAAAATTGCTGGGAGCTCAAAACCTTCATCAGGCTTTCTCAACCAGTGTTACTTCAAATCCTGGGGTTTCTTGATGGCTCTAGAAGGATTTCCTGAATAGGTGGGAGTTAATTAATTCTATCTATCTATCTATCTATCTATCTATCTATCTATCTATCTATCTATCTATCTATCCATCCATCCATCCATCCATCCATCCATCCATCCATCCATCCATCCATCCATCCATCCATCCATCCATCCATCCATCCATCCATCCATCCATCCATCCATCCATCCATCCATCCATCCATCTTTAAATCTGTTAAATATTTATCAGGTGATATGACCATATGGTCATGTCAACCTGCCCTCACAATGGCTAATGATGGGCCTGGAGGGGGTGGGAAGGAGAGGGTCCCCAGATAGGCATATACACAACTATGCCTCCCAGTCGTAATTTGCATGGTCCTGCCATTTCTGGGGTTTCTCACAGCCTAAAGAATGTTTCAGGGGTTTCTCAACCGTAAAAAAAGTTGAGAAGGGCTCCCCTAGATGATAAAAAGCAGTGATCTATGGAGGTGTCTTCTCTCCAGTTTGCTCCATCACCCTTCTGCAGTTGCTTTTGCCAGTCTCTGGTTGTTTCTTTCTATCCAATCTTCTTGTCTCTGCTTTTTAGCCCCAGGCACTTTCTGTTTCTCCCATTGGTCCAGCTCCCCTTCTTTAAAAACTGCCTTGTTCATAGTGTTGCTAGGTATACCCCATAATGCTGACAATGTTCGCATGAGATCTGAGTCAGCTTTTTAAAAAAGTTGCAATGTGTGTGCATGTGCTTTTCTCCCTGCCCCTCACACTAGTTTTTCCTTGTTTGGTTCTCCCAGATTTGTAGAAACATCTGTGCTTTCCAAACCCAGCCCCATGGTGTACATTTTTAGATCCTAACTCTGGGGCCAAATGCCGGATTAGATATATGATCGTCCCTCCTCAAGATGGATTTTCCACATCTTGTTTGTAATGGCTACTCTCCTTAGAGGACAGATATTAAACCCTGCTCAGAATACCCCAACCTCCTTTCCCATTCATTATCCCTCCTCACTCGCCTTTTAATTCAGCGATCTGTTTCCTCACTCAGACTACGTTAAGCAAATGGTTCATGCATTTACAGTCTAAAGATGACAGACAGGCTTTGGCAAAGGGAAGCCAAACAATTGAATTGATCCCCATGGAATACTCCAGCCTGTACACTGACCTCATTTTGGGGCAATCTATGATCCGGATGTTCCACCGGTGGGGGGAGAAAACCCTTCAAGTTACAATGTTTTAAAATCGGTAAAGCCTTCAGAATGTCTGACTGTCTTAGAAAATAAACATAGCGAAAGGACTAGGCTATTCCTCTCTCCAATATATTTTTACATAGACAACAATGTTCTCTTTTGTCCTTTCTCATGGCTTCTCCTTGCAAAAATGTAGTTTTGTTACTTCTGATATTGATGTATTCATGATGGAGGCTGTAAATCGAGGGGTTACCAGTAGATAAATTATGCATGCACAGAAACCTTCACACGATGTAGACCCTTTCATTTGGAAGTCCTTAAATCATTCATTTTATAGACGGTTCCTAGGTTGCTAAGAGATACGCCTTGAGTAAATCATATAAAGGTGCTGCTCCTTCATACTGGTGGCAAATTTTAATGCCCTTTGCTGCTGTGCTCACATGCTCTAGTTTCTCCCTCCTCCTGCCTGAATGGAAGGAAATTGATTGAAAATGTCCTGTCTCCTATAAGTCCCAGTTCATAGAATCGTAGAGTTGGAAGGGACCTCCTGGGTAATCTAGTCCAATCCCCTGCACTATGCAGGACACTCAAAACCCTATGACTCATCCACTGTAACTTGCTACGCCCTTAAGCCTTCACAGAGCCATCTGTCAGATGGCTCTCCAGCCTCTGTTTAAAAATCTCCAAAGATGGAGAACCCACCACCTCCCGAGGAAGCCTGTTCCACTGAGGAACTGCTCTAACTGTCAGGAACTTCTTCCGGAGGTTTAGACGGAATTTCTTTTGAATTAATTTCATCCCATTGGTCCTGGTCCATCCTTTTGGGGCAAGAGAGAACAACTCTGTTCCATCCTCCATATGGCACCCTTTTAAATACTTGAAGATGGTTATCAGATCCCCTCTCAGCCGTCTCCTCTCCAGGCTAAACAGACCAAGCTCTCCCAACCTATCTTCATACGTCTTGGTCTCCAAACCCCTCACCATCTTTGTTGCCCTCTTCTGGACATGTTCTAGTTTGTCTACTAAAGTATATATGTAGTTACTAAAGTATATATGTAGGAAAGTGCTAGGTGATGCACAAATTCTTAATTCAAGCTGAATTATGTTAAGTTCATGTATGTTTTCACTTGTGCGTCGTCTCCAGTTGTCACTTGCCCCACATCTGTTGGTGGGGGCACAGAGAACAAGTCTTGAGGGGCAGGTCTTGACTTGTGGGCATGACAGTATGGGAGGAAGCTGTCCCTCCAAGCTGATCTCTCAACGAAAACACTTCCGTTTTCAGAGCAGGCCACACTTCCTCTGATCCCCGTCAGACTTGCATGGGCCAAGTACCCCAAGACAATGAATAGTATTACCCTGTATCACCCAGGTGGGGAAACTGAGGCCAGCCATCTCAAGCCCTGAATTCCTAGCTGTCAAAAGCCCTCTTGCCACGACCTAACTCTCCCTCTGCTCAGAAAATAAAACGTTAATTGCGTGAGCATAATAATTGGACTTAATGGGCGTGGAAGGGTTTACTTTCAAGCCCAATCAGGCTTCGCTTCTCTGAAAACTGATCACCGAAGAATCAATTCTCCTGAAGAGCAAACCACTTGGAACGTACGCTGTAGCGAATCCATGCCTGACGGTGCTTCAGGGTTGCTGACACACTATGTGACACAGATGTTTGAAAATCTGAATTCATCAGCAGCAGTAAGAGTTGGAGCTGGCTGCACCACTACAATTGTGGTCTCCCCTACCTAAATGAGAACTGGAGCCAAATCCGGCACCTGTGGGCTTGGAACCAAGGCCCACTGGCTTCAGTGGGACTTAGATAAGCCCCGTGCATTACCGTAGGAAACACCTGTGCTAATACCAAGATTTCCTCCTTCAAAAGCATGGCATCACACAGTCGTAAAAACCTGCCTTGTGGATCCATTTGAACATGGAAGGGATGGATAGAGATCCCCCAGCAACATGAAGACCAAAAAAGAAACATATTGTTAAACATTGCCTAAGAAATATGATTGGATCCAGAGTTCCCAGACTTGGCTTCATATGCGTTTATGATGTCTACACATTCTGGGCTTGTGGAGGAGGTCTGTCAGGAGCTGCTTGCAATGGTAACTAAAGGGAATGTCCACAGCCAGAAGCAACTCACGTCTAAATGTTAGTTCTGGAAGGCTATATCGTGAGAAGGCCCCAGCCCCTATGTTTTGTTGTTGGACCTCCAGAGGAAGTGTTTGGCCACTGTGTGAGAGAGGATGCTGGACTAGATTGGCCCCAGGTCTGATCCAGCAGGGCTCTTCTGATGTTCTTATGAAGGCTTCTCTGCCCTGTTGCTGAACATTAGGTCACTATTTAAGAAAGGATGTACGGCTAGATGGATCACTGGTCTGATCCAGCAAGGCAATTCTTATGTTTTTATGAAGGCCTCAGCCTCTATGCTCTGTCGTTAGACCTCTGGTTGTGCAACAAAGGTTGCTGAATTAGATAGACCACTGGTCTGGCCCAGCCTTGTATTCTTAAGGTGTAGCCCTAGTTTTCTTGTTTTAACTTGTAATATGTTTTCTTGTAATATGTATACCTGGCCTTCTTTCGAAGTAAGTTTGCCTAGGACTGCTTTTTCTTGGTATCTACTTCTGTGGAGGAAGGCACCGGATTGTCTCTTGCTTCATTTAGCATGTAATTGCTATCACTACAAAATACTTTTTTCCATTTGGAGATGATCGGGGGAAAGGCAGAAAGGTTGGCATATATCTATCTGTTTTAAATAAATAGGTATCACCACATCTCCTCTGAAGAAGAAGGCTCTCCCACAGTTGATTTCCTCAAATGCTGCCCTACGATGCACAGAGAGGTTAAAATGTTCCAAAAACCTTCCCCAAAGTATTCTGTGGAGGGAAACTGTGCATCTGACTAAACACCTCTGCTTTACAGGTAAGAAATAAATTGCAGGAAGGTCACTGTAAGCCAATGCATGTTTCATACTCAATCCCTCTCTTTCACACATGAGCAATCTGCATGGGAGAGAGGCTTAAAACTCCTTTAAGTAGAGCATGAAAAGTCGGCATTCGGTTCAATGTTTGGCATCTCTAGCTCAGAAATGAATAAAGTATTACTAAAGAACTGAGACTTTGGGGAATTATTCCCTGTTAATAGCAGATAGTGAAGAGTTATATGGACTTAGAAAGAAAACTGCACAGGGACACTCCCTTTCTTTCACCGTTAAATTGGGAACCGCCCCGCCTTTCGGTAAATAGGGAGGTCATTAATCCTAGTTTTATTCATTGTCTAAACTTACATTTTATGGTTTAAAACTAGTGTTTAATACACCTTATGTTGTATATTATCTATGCTGTTAGCCGCCCTGAGATGCTGAGTGAGGGGCAGGATATAAATTTGAATGAATGGATGAATGGATGAATGGATGAATGAATGATAAAGACACCCAATGACTTTGTTGACTGAGCAGGAAGTCACATCTGCCGCTCCCAACGTTCTATCTACCATTTCACACTGACTTGCTTTCCAGAGGAACGGTACCTGCAAGCTGGCAAGAACGGGGTGCTGTACCCTCCCAGGCTTGCACAACTTAGAATCATAGAATCAAAGAGTTGGAAGGGGCCATACAGGCCATCTAGTCCAACCCCCTGCTCTACGCAGGATCAGCCCAAAGCATCCTAAAGCATCCAAGAAAAGTGTGTATCCAACCTTTGCTTGAAGACTGCCAGTGAGGGGGAGCTCACCACCTCCTTAGGCAGCCTATTCCACTGCTGAACTACTCTGACTGTGAAAAAACTTTTAAACTACAAAGCCAAATTTGGCCCACCAGTCAAGTTATGGTGGCTACCTGGATTCTAAGAAAACCCTTCACATTTCCACCTGTCCAGACTTGGAAAAAGGGAAGCATCTGACAGGCCACGGTACATAGTAGGTAGGTTGGGTCCAGCCTGATTTCAATTTTAATAGGCAACACAACCCTAAGACAATTTTTCAGCTCCCTAGGGAGACAATACATCCATCATGAGCGATATTGCTCACTAGCTATTTGTTAAAAGGGTCTGCACAGTATACAGTATTATTATTGCCATTATTTATTTGTTTATAGCATACTCTGGCGCCCCTCTGCATTCAAAATGAGTGTTTTCGATGAGATTTTCAATCAAGACACTGGAAGGATGCTTTTTAATTAAATAAAACAAGCCCGTTATAAGCAAATGGCTCCCCCCGCAAATCAGGAAGAATGGATGTTGCTCATTCTCTCAGGCCGATGCACTGTGCTGCGGTCCTGTCTATGCTGATACATCAATCACAAGGCGTTACGGACTGTGATATAAGAACACGGTGCCAAGTATCGAATCTAGCAAATGAAAAAGAGCTAGACCGTTTTCATACACTTTCCCCTTTCCTTTAGCTGCTTCAGATGCTCAGAGGCGGTGGTGTGGGGGGGATCCCTAAGAAAAAGCAAGTTTGGGAGCTCTGCATTGCAAGACATCAGATGGCTCATAGTGCCTTACATGGTGCAGCTTGGTCACAGGGGAAAGTAGGGTTGTACACGGTGGCATCCGAATCAGCCTGGAACAGCCGATTCGGACGCCACCACGCACAACCCTAGAGGAAATTGCCTTCCTACTCTCAGTGGTGTATCAGACTCATCAGTGCAGATGGCTAGAGCAGCCTTTCTCAACTTTTTTTTTTTTACCACTGAGAAACCTCTGAAATATTCTTCAGGCTTTGAGAAACCCCAGAAGTGGCACAATCAGGCAGAATATGGTTGGGAAGCAAAGCTTCCCTTCCCACCTCCTCCAGGGCCATCAATGGTGAAGGGGGTGGGGTTGACATGACCATAAACTGTCATACCTGATAAATATTTAACATCTCCCACTCATTCAGGAAGAAACCCCAGGCTTTCACAATACCCTGGTTGAGAAAACCTGGTCTAGAGCAGGGGTAGTCAACCTGTGGTCCTCCAGATGTTCGTGGACTACAATTCCCATGAGCCCCTGCCAGCAGAGGCTGGCAAGGGCTCATGGGAATTGTAGTCTATGAACATCTGGAGGACCACAGGTTGACTACCCCTGGTCTAGAGGAATAAGGGCATCTGCTCAAACAATGGGCCAATGCATTTCACCCAGGATTCTGGTCTGGTTTCTGAGTCTGAGCAGTAGACATCAGTTACTCTTTTGCCTATCTTCTTTCATCCCTTTCAGCTCTCCCATGCTCATATATCAGCTCAGCAGCCCAACTATCTGCCAGCTCTCAATGTGCACCATCCATTTATCTGCCTTGCTTCACTTGGACCTCCACTCCCCACAGAGTTCTTACCAGTAATATGGTAGCTAACTTGACGGTTGACATCGGACGTGTCCTCATCCCAAGTGCTGAGAACAGCAACAACTTCACCCGGTGAATCACTCTCTTTCACAGACCCGTGGTATATCTCGTGCTCAAATACAGGCGCGTTATCATTGATGTCCGTCACGGTGACAGAGATCAAAGTGGTTGATGAAAGGGACAGGGCTTCTCCCAAGTCTGAAGCCACCACTGTGAAGGTGAATGTTGGGTTCTTCTCATGGTCCAGGTCTTTCAAAGTGTTGATCCAGCCACTGTTGCTATCAATGGCAAATGTCTCTGTGATTTTGTCACCCTCCGATTCGGCTAAGAGAGAATATGTCACTTGACCGTTTGCCCCCCAATCGGCATCGACGGCTTTGACCTGGAGAAGCTTTGTCCCTATTGGCATCCCTTCCATTATTATGGCCTCATAGCTGGCTGCATCAAACACGGGTTTGTTGTCATTGATGTCCAAAATTTTAATGTCCACATCCACAGTTAACACTACATCCACTTTACCCAGCTGTATAGTTGCTGCAACTTTGAAGTGGAAGACAGGAGTTGCCTCATGGTCAAGTCTCTTGTCTAGTTTTATGACGCCGGTCTCTCGTTCTATAAGAAAAACACCGTCCTTATTGTTTTCAGTCAGTTCACCGTTCACTGTGCTATAGGTGGCGCCTTCATTGGGTAAAACATGAAGAACATCAATAGTACTACCTATCAATGTGTCTTCTGATACCGTGAAGGAATATTGCGGCTGAGAAAATGAAGGCAAGACTGTTTCAGGAGGTAACACGTGAATGTACACGGGGATAAGGGAATGTCTTACAGGAATGCCCCCATCGACAGCTTTGACAAAGAAGGAGAGCACTGTGTTTTTCAGCTGGTTAAAATTCCCCTTGGTGACCATCCAACCATTGTCGGGATCAATTTCCAGCAGATCGGCAACAGAAACTGAGGCTTCACTGTACAATGAATAGGTGATCCGTGCATTTGCACCATCGTCTAAGTCCACCGCTTGCACTTGAGTGACCAGGTGGCCTCTCCCAACATCTGCTTTGACACTTGCCCGGTATTCCACCGTCATAAACTGGGGAGCATTGTCATTCTCATCTACCACAATGATACGCACAGTACAGAAGGTCACTCTCCCCCCGCCATCGAGGGCTCTCAATGATATGGTGATATCTCCTTCCAAAGGGATCTCCCGATCAAGTTTCTCCGTGGTGATGATCTGTCCATTGTTATCAATTAAAAAGCGATCCTTGGCAAAATCATTCATAATTAAGTAGCTGATTTGCCCATAGATTCCTGAATCTCCATCAGTTGCTTTTATGTGGATGACTTTGGTTCCAGGGGGGGCGTTTTCTCGAACCTCCGCCACGTAAATGCTCTGAGTGAAGACAGGACTGTATAAATTAGCTCCAAGGATGTAGATATGAACCTGGGCTGTGCTTGTGAACAAACCATCAGACACAGAGACATTCAGACTGTACATTGTCTCCATCCTCTGCTTCCGGTGGTTCGAGAGGGTGATCACGCCACTCTTGCTGTCCATTACAAAACTTGTACGGTCATTTCCAGACAAGATACTGTACTCCAGTCGATCAAAATCAGAGCTGTCTGCATCAGAGGCTTGGACACACGTCACAAAATGGCCCCGTGGAGCTAGCTCACTGACATAGGATTCATAGATCAACTGGTTGAAAACTGGAGGGTTGTCATTCATGTCAGTCACCAAAATGCTGACCAGAACCTCACTGCTCAGAGGCGGGAATCCATTATCTGTTGCCCTGACTTTCAAGCTGCACTGCTGCATGACTTCATGGTCCAGTAAGCGGGCCGTGAGGATCAGCCCACTGGAGCCGTCTATGTGGAAATAATCGGTGCTGTTGAAAGTGTCCTGAACTATTTGATATTGGATGATTTTGTTGTTCTCGGAATCCGCGTCCGTGGCGACAACGTGCAGGACGGGAGTGCCGATCAAGGACGCTTCCGTCAAGGTGGCGTTATAAGCAAAGTGGTCAAAAATGGGAGTGTTGTCGTTGACGTCGATGATAATCAGATCCACCGTGACCTCGGCCCGAGCCCCCGTGAGGGCGTCGCTGGCTCTCACCGTGAGCTTGAAAATCGGGTTGACTTCGTAGTCTAGCGGGCTGATGATGCTGAGGACTCCAGTATCAAAATCAACGTTGAACTGATTATAGGGATCTCCATCGACGATGATATAAATGATCCCTTGGCCTTCCGGGCTGGTCGCATTGATGCTCAGGATCGGGGTATGCATTTCTATGTCTTCGTTGACGGAGGTTGTGTAGAAGGGCTTGTCAAAAACAGGCATCGCTTTGTTAACTATTGTAATGGGCAATTCCACAGTCGCAGACAGTGATGGATTGCCTCCATCTTTAGCGATGACGATAATTAAATACTCTATGTTAGATAAATCAGAGTTAAAGGCTGCTTTTAAGGTGACACTGCCTGTATGCCTGTCGATTTCAAAGTGCCCATAGTCCTCCTTTAGCAGGTAAGCTACGTCACCATTGGCCCCTTTATCTTTGTCGATGGCAGTCACTCGGTATATCAGGGTGCCTGGATCAGCCTCCACTTGTACGGCAGCATAATATGGAAGTCCTATAAATACAGGCGCATTGTCGTTGATGTCCTCAATGTGAACTCTGACAACCACCCTGGCGACCCGCAGATGGTCCAGTTCACGGCTCGCCTCTACCACCAACTCGTACAATTCCTGTTCTTCTCGGTCAAATGGGACGCCTATAGTTTGAATGACACCCAAGGTGGGCTTGATCTTGAATTTGTTGCCTGGGTTTAATATACTGTACTTCAATGGCTCATTAAGGCGGTTTCCAACAGCATTGACCACTGCTACTTGGGTGATATTGGTGCTGTTTTCTGAGATAGATGTGGAATAAAAGCTTTGGGTAAAGTGGAGGCCACTGTCCATGGCTTCTTTGACCATTATGGTTACTACAGCGGTACTATAGAACTTCCCATCGGACACCTTTGTGATGAGCATGTAGTGGTCTTTGGAAAGGCTATTGTTTTTTATAGTCAGGACTCCGGAAGTCGAATCAATGACAAAGTGTTCCATGTTCCCTTCAATCAGGCTGTAAGTCATTTCAGGTGGGACTTCTGAATCCGGGTCGGCAGCCTTGACTTTGAGAACCTCAACCCCAATGTAAGTTGGCAGAAGTAAAATGGTCTCAAACATGGCCTGGCTGAAAACCGGAGGGTTGTCATTCACATCGGTCACATCAATAGTAACCTCAACTGGACTTTCGGCGGTGAGCTGTGGATTGCCACTGTCTCGAACGTGGACGTGAAAATGGAAATGAGCGATGGTTTCATGATCTAAGTCCGCAATGGTTCTAATGGCGCCTGTGCTGGAGTCTACGGTGAAATACTTCTTAGCAGTGGACTCAACAATCTGGTAAACCAGCAAGGCATTCTGATTGCTGTCAGCATCCGTGGCTCGTATCACGAGGGGATTATTTCCCAAACTCCGGACGATGCTGTTGATTGGAGCCGCTTCACTGATGGTGCCCCTATACTGCGAGAAGAGAAAGACCGGGGGGTTGTCGTTTTCATCGACAACCTGGACGTTCACAGTGACATTCGATGCCATTCCCGCCATGTTCATGGCTTGCACAGTGAGGTGGTAAGAAGACGTGTGCTCATAATCAAGTGGCTTTTGAGTAGTGATGACGCCCGAGTAAGGGTTTATCACAAAGGCCCCGTCGATGTTACCATCCTTGACTTCGTAAACTAGTGTGGACTGGCTGATCGCAGAGACCATGATGACCGACGTTCCAAAGTCGACATTCTCGTTCACTTCGGCTTGCCATTCCTTGTGCATGAATTTGGGGTGAGAATTGTCCGACAGGGTTACAGAGATGCGGACGATCGCTGTGGCTGATAGCGGTGGGGAACCCTGGTCAGTCACTTTGACTGATAAGACAAACTGGCCCATTGTCGTTAAATCCGGTTCTTTCAGCACTGTGATGATGCCCAGAACTGGCTCGATCTTGAACGTATTCCCGGTGTTCCCTGAAACAGCAAAACAGGAAGACATATTAAAGGTGAAATTTAGAAATGTAATCTTTCCCTTCTTCATAATTTGTTAAGGGCTAAGTGGGCGGAAAGTGGGTGGGACCAGTCTGGATGAGGGGCCAATTGGAAGACACAAAGCACTTTCCGATTGGCCCCTCACCAGGACAGACAGCAGTTTTAGCTGATCGGGTGAGGGCATAATCTAGGCCCTCACCAGGACAGGCCAGAAAGCGACAGGGAAGCTGCAGGGCACCATGAGTAAAGAAGGAGGCCTTCCCCTCGGGCCTAGAAGCATACCCTGGGCCTCTTTGAGGCCTGAGGGGAAGGCCGTGCCGCCATCGGGGGGGGAGGAGGAAGGGAAGCAGGCCTTCCCACCGGGCCCAGAAACACCACACCGGGCCCAGAAACACCATGAATGGGCTTTGAATCTGGTCCAACTCTAATGTGGGAACCTGTAGAATGGTCCAGGGACACATGGTGCACAGCTAAGTTGAAGACAGATCGCCAGACATACATTGTGGACCTCAAAATCAAGGTCAACCTAAGCACCCATTTTTGCAGTCCTTATGGAAGCAACAAAACCAGGAACTTCAACATGCATTTTGTAAACCACAACATGACTAGAGGCCTTGGCGAAGCAAAGCTGGTGAGAATTGGCCCACAGTGTCTGGAAAGAAAACTGCCTAATACATTTTGCTCCCTTGCCATTCCTCGTGAATCAATTTGGGGGGTGATACCTGCATGATTGCACGATTGGTGGGATACCTGCATGAACAGATAAATAACCAGAGAGTTGAAAAACACTTTTAAAAGATCCATTCACAAGCAGTCTGTTAATCCCCACAAGTTATATGAGCCAGGTTTTCTAAAAAAAACGAAATGGCGACAGGGAAACTGTTAAAAATCAGTGACAGATGCCGTGAGTCAGCTTCAAAATGTATTCAATAGCCATGGCTTTCCCCATAGAACCATGGAAACTGAAGCTTTATGGAGGTTCTGAGAATCGTGTGACGCACCCCAGCTCCGCTCACAGAGCTACGATCCCCAGTGCTCCTTGGAAACGAGGCACAATAGTTTCGGTTTCATAGGATAGTCACAAAGCTAAGCTGTAAAGCAGTAGACTTGGTATTGTGCCATCAACCCCTAACTTGGGGATCACTCCCCAGTGCATAGGTAGAAACGGCCAAATTCTGGAGCTTGCCTGTCAAAGAACTATTTAACTAAGGATGCGATTCTGCACAGCTTTGTTACAAAGGGCATTCCGCTGACAAAAACATAACTTAAATTTAAGTTAGCCCATTCAGGATTACGGAATACGGACAAAACAGGCGTGGAAAAACTAGCCACTGAGTTCTTCAGCATGGGATCGAACCTCGGGAATGATTATGAATCATCAATTAAAAGAATGCAGATTCAGTGCCTCAACTGGACAGTCTGTGGAGTATGAATAGGGGAGTTAGAAAAGAATTCCGTGCACAATAGGGATAATAGTGCAGGGAACACACAACAGAAATATTTGTTTATTGATCCGAATAGTTTAGGGACAAATAAAGATGAGTCAGTGTTTGGAGAGGACATGAATGAAATGGTGTAGTACAATGAAGTATTGTTGGCTACAAAAGAACAAAATAATTAGGACTCATTGATGTGTTTTTCCCGTCAAAAGCGTACGGCAAAGATGGGGCTGCAGATACAAGAAACACGGAGCTGCCGATGAAAACAGCAGCCTTCTGTTGAATTCTCAACCTCCGTAACAGGCAGAGTACAATATGTCCCACGTCCTGCCATTATCACGCAGTGTGCTTCTCTGTCCCTGCTGCGTAACGTGCCTACTGAGGATGTCAGTGTAACATAGTTACAGAGGAAAAGAGAATTCAACACAGGGCTACCATTTTCAGGAGGAGGCCTGCGTTGCTCAAGATACCTAGCTCTGGATTCCATGCTCCTTCACATTCAGAGCTGAGTTCCTGGCTGACAGAAAACTGTTTCACGTGCGACCCGTGTTGGAAGAAGAAGAAGAAGAAGAGTTGGTTCTTATATGATGCTTTTCTCTATCTGAAGGAGGCTCAAAGTGGCTTACAGTCTCCTTCCCTTTCCTCTCCCCACAACAGACACCCTGTGGGGTGGGTGAGGCTGAGAGAGCCCTGATATCACTGCTCGGTCAGAACAGCTTTATCAGTGCTGTGGCGAGCCCAAGGTCACTCAGCTGGCTGCATGTGGGGGAGTGCAGAATCGAACCTGGCATGCCAGATTAGAAGTCCTCACTCCTAACCACTACACCAAACTGGAAACACCTTACATGCAAGTCAATACTGCCCCTCTATCACTGGTGGAAATGGAACATCATTTTTTAAATGGAACACCTGCGTGTTGGCCGTGTGTTCATCACAGACGGGCCCTCTCTTCCCATCAGAGATTATTAAAGCGTGAGGTTACTTGGTTTCTGCTTCTCAGTGCTGTGGACGCTCTGGCTGAATTTCCTGCCAAGGAAGGAACGTCGTACAGAAGCCGAATCCATCAGCTAAAATTAACATCCCCGCCACATGTTCTTTCATGGGTCACAGAAGCTGCAGCCTGCAAAGCGGCAACTAGAAGCGCCGGTGGGTGATGACACAGTGGGCATTTGCGGCTTTATCGGAAACAGAAGCCTGAAGCGTCCGATTGCAGGAAGAGAGATGGATGAAAAGGAACCCAGAGGCAGTCATGGGGTGACAGAAGTCTCATTAACGGGTTCCAAGCTTTTGCACAATCGGCCAGGGCCGAAGCCTCATGCTGTTCCACTTCCTGGTCATGGTCTCATCCTGTCCCCTCCATTATAGGAGCTGTGATGCTTCCACCCCCCCCCACACACACCCCCATATTGAATTTATGTTGCTGTGCCATAGGACTGCCCAGCATATCTGGTGGCAGGTCTGAAAAAGCAAGAGTGAAAGAGAGGGGGTTTCACTGGGAAATTAGCTGGCAGGAAGGAGATGTTCAATCCTTCGCCTGTGTGCCACCTTTCACCTGTGGCTTCCCCAACCCAAGATGCAATTGCCTCCATCTGGGGGTTTGCTGGCAGGGGCTCATGGGAATTGTAGTCCATGGACATCTGGAGGACCACAGGTTGACTACCCCTGGCATAAGGAACACATGGATTATGTGAATAAATGCACAAACACAAGCCTCCCATTGTAACAAGTGGCAGCGTGTACATATGAACAACCTGTGACCATACTGGA
This sequence comes from Paroedura picta, assembly GCF_049243985.1. Classification (NCBI taxonomy): domain Eukaryota; kingdom Metazoa; phylum Chordata; class Lepidosauria; order Squamata; family Gekkonidae; genus Paroedura; species Paroedura picta. The sequence continues at coordinate 12,290,267 of NC_135374.1, read as the reverse complement.
AAACTGAGGGGGTGAAACCAAGCCCTATGAAGATAGGTTGAGGGACGGGAATGTTCAGCCTGGAGAAAAGGAGGTTGAGAGGGGACATGATAGCCCTCTTTAAGTATTTGAAAGGTTGTCACTTGGAGGAGGGCAGGATGCTGTTTCTGCTGGCTGCAGAGGAGAGGACACGCAGTAATGGGTTTAAACTTAAAGTACAACGATATAGGCTAGATATCAGGAAAAAGTTTTTCACAGTCAGAGTAGTTCAGCAGTGGAATAGGCTGCCTAAGGAGGTGGTGAGCTCCCCCTCACTGGCAGTCTTCAAGCAAAGGTTGGATACACACTTTTCTTGGATGCTTTAGGATGCTTAGGGCTGATCCTGCGTTGAGCAGGGGGTTGGACTAGATGGCCTGTATGGCCCCTTCCAACTCTATGAATTGCATGTTTTCGGCTGCGCATTGCGAGCGCACGGCTCTGCTTCCCTCTCCCCCCCCTCCCACAATAAGAAGCTTGCTGGGCCGCAGAGGGAGCCGCAACCCGGTGCCAGGGCCTTCGCGGCCCGGCATAGGGCCATGGCCCGGTGTTTGGGGACCACCACTTTAACTGGCTTTTAGAGGGGACTGGACAAACCTATGGAGAATAGGTATCTTCGTGCAGAGTCTTGGACGGGGCTCTCCAAGGCCCATTATGCACGGAGGGAATAGTGCACATTCAGGGTGGAATGGCGGCGACTAAAATCACCGATAACGCACGGTGCCGGCTACAACCAGCCGCAGATTTGGTGCATGCCGCCGAAAAAGCCGCGTTAGCAAAATGCGGAAGAAAGCGCAGCTTCCCGGTGCACGGGGCGCAACCAGAAGTGGCGGCGGGGTCGCTGCGTGCATAATCGGTTACTCTGGGGTTTGCCGCCTTTGCGTCCCGTCCCGTGCATAAGCGGTTTGCTTCGCGTCTTCCCCCTCCGCGTTTCCCATGTGACCCGAAATCACCGTTTCGGCGGCCATGCATAATGGGCCCAACAGGCGTTTTAGGACTCTCATGCCAACCTGATTCGATCGAGTAGATCAGCTCTGCGTTTTCTCCTTTATCCTTGTCCAGGGCGGTGACCTGTAAGACGGCCGAGCCGACAGCCGCTGACTCAAACACGGAGGCTTCGTACAAAGGGCTGGTAAAGTAGGGGCTGTGATCATTGGAATCTTCAACGTTGACAATCACTCTGGCCAAGTTACGTCGATAAGGAAACTCCTGGTCGCGGACCTAGATGGGAGGCACGAGAGTGAGGTTGATGTAAAAATACAGAAAAGATTTTGCCGAAAGCACAATTTCGGATGAATCTGTGGGTGTCCACAGCGAGGAATGGAAGGAACTCTGAAGGGAGGTAAGGGACTTTTGCGCAATTTCTCAGGAACTGAAGAAGAAGAAGAAGAAGAAGAAGAAGAAGAAGAAGAAGAAGAAGTGTTCGTTCTTATATGCCGCTTTTCTCTACCCGAAGGAGGCTCAAAGAGGCTTACAGTTGCCTTCCCTTTCCTCTCCCCACAACAGACACCCTGTGAGGGAGGGGAGGCTGAGAGAGCCCTGATATTTCTGCTTGGCCAAAACAGCCTTATCAGTGCCATGGCGAGCCCAAGGCCACCCAGCTGGCTGCATGTGGGGGAGTGCAGAATTGAACCTGGCATGCCAGATTAGAAGTCCGCACTCCTAACCACTACACCAAACTGGCTCCCTAGATCAGGGGTAGTCAACCTGTGGTCTTCCAGATGTTCGCGGACTACAATTCTCATGAGCCCCTGCCAGCTTTTGCTGGCAGGGGCACATGGGAATTGTAGGACACAAACATCTGGAGGACCACAGGTTGACTACCCCTGCCCTAGATGAAATCTAAGTTTTTAACCAGACAAAAACACCCCATGAATCCTGCTCCTTAACATGAAGCATCCACTCCACTGCAGAACAATTTCTGCTCTGCAATTTAGGCACACAAACCAGTATCTCCGACCTGCAGGAGCGCACGATAAACCAGGCCGCTTGGCTTTCAAGAGCCGAGCGTGGCGAAGAAGAGATAATCGCCCCGTTTAGCCGCTTCCCGTAGTACTTAAAAACTTCTCCTTTTAAAAAAACTCTTAAAAGAAAATTGCTTCAATATTTTTTTTTAAAAAAGAACTGGGTATGCGGTCTCCCTCATTTCGCGAGATTTTTAAAAAATCCCCTTTTGCGCTCCCCCTCCCCAAGCCGCTGCAATAAATTAATGAATGAACATATAAAGAAGACTAAATGGTACGGGGCACAAGGGTGAAAATTAATTACCACTTCCTTGCTCAATTTTAAAGCCTATTTGCTTATCGGAATGCTAGGAAATACAGGCGCCTAGGAAAGGCCCCCGCAGCACCAGGGCACGTGGTTCGTATTCGACTCTTACCATGACATTCAGGATGTGCTTATCCTGAGCTTCGTGGTCCAAACGCTCGGCTGTGTACAGCACTCCTGTGTTGGGGTCCATTCTGAACTTCCTCATGCTGACCGAATCGATGCTGCTGTGGATGATGTAGCTGAGCTTGTGCTTCTCGTCTCTGTCGATGGCTTCCACCTGCAGAATCTCCGTGTCCGGAAGGATGTCTTCGGAAATCGTCACATCGTAACTCGGATGGGAAAATTCCGGGCCGTTATCGTTATTATCCAGCACTTTGATCAGCACCTTCAGTTAAAAGGAAGAAAAGTTGGTTCTTGTATGCTGCTTTTTCTCTAGTTGAAGGAGGCTCAAAGCGGCTTACAGTCGCCTTCCCTTTACTCTCCCCACAACAAACACCCTGTGAGGGAGGGGAGGCTGAGAGAGCCCTGAAATTACTGAAGAAGAACAAGAGTTGGTTCTTATATGCTGCTTTTTCTCTACTTGGAGGAGTCTCGAAGTGGCCTAGAATCGCTTTCCCTTTCCTCTCCCCACAACAGATACCCTGTGAGGTAGGAGAGGCTGTCGTTCCCGCAAGGACAGAGAGTTGGACTAGGTGACCCTGGTGGTCCCTTCTGAGACAAAATAAAATCATAAAGTTGGAAGGCACCATACAGGCCATCTGCTCAATGCAGGATTAGCCTAAAGGATCCAGGATAAGGATCTGTCCAGCCACTGATTGAAGACTGCCAGTGAGGGGGAACTCACCACCACAGCCTGAGCCCCTGCTCCACTTGCTTTCCCGCCGGTGCCCCTGACTTCCTGCCGCCCGTTGGGGGGCGCTGCCAGCAGCAGCTGCGCAGTGCCACCCCGAAGGGGAGCCCCAGTCACGGCGGTTGCTGGAGAGCACCAAAGGTGAACCGGCAGCAGAGTGGCAGGGCAGCCCCCGAGGCAGCAGCCAGGGAGGAGGACGAGGAGGAGCCCTGGATCGGTCCCGGTCCCTGGACCGGGGGTTGGGGACCACTGTGTTAGGGGACAGAGACAGACTGTGGCCTAAATGGCTTAGCAGGCACATCCCCCATCTGTTCCTGGCTCTATTGTGTGGAGTTTCTGACCCACACTCTGGGGCCAGGTTCATCATCATCATCATCATCATCATCATCATCATCATCATCATCATCATCATCATCATTATTATTATATTTGTTACTTGCCTATCCCTGGAGGCTCAAGGTGAGTTACAGTATAAAACCCCCAATAAACCCATACAATAAAATCCATAAAATCCCAATACACAGTAATACACAGAATAAAATAATAAGACAGATGCGGCAAAAACACCAATAATATCTATATAAGTTACCCCAGATAACCCATTCTAGAGGGGTGACGGGTGATGGAAAACAGAGGGTGCTGATTACATTATGCTATTACTGTCACGCTGTTATAAGGGGGGGCCAGATCTTCCTTGCAGCCTCATCCAGCGACCTGGCGAAAGAGCTCCATTTTGCAGGCCCTGCGGAACGCTGTAAGCTCCCGCAGTATTAGATACATAGACACGTACAAATTTTCATCAGTTTATGTACAAACGTTCGGGATTATCTGATTCATCCAACTCCATCCATACAGGATTTGTTTGGAGGCACACAAAGGACTAATTTTGAAAGTGGCTCCTACATTCTCTTTCTTGTCTTACAGATGCATGTCTTACAGATGCGCACGGCTGCATTCATTAGTACCATCGAAAGAAATGGAAACTCCTTCTAGTCTATTCCGTTACGAACATTCTCCCTGGCTTTCAACAAGCAAAGGTTTCGCTCGTACGACTGACACAACAGATGAAGGCAATGGAAGAGCCTGATCCTCCGCCAGCTCTAGGTCTGTTTACGTCACAACCCAGCAACTCGACTTCGGGGCTGGAGAACATACCCAAACCTATCTTCTCAATTCGATACGGCAGCATTATGCATGCAACAAGTCTACGGAGTGTTAAGCAATGAAGCAACTGCCATAGCACATAGCACAGAGGGGACATGATAGCCCTCTTTAAGTATTTGAAAGGTTGTCACTTGGAGGAGGGCAGGATGCTGTTCCCGTTGGCTGTAAAGGAAAGGATGTGCAGTAATGGGTTTAAACTTCAAGTACAACGATATAGGCTAGATATCAGGAAAAAAAATTCACAGTCAGAGTAGTTCAGCAGTGGAATAGGCTGCCTAAGGAGGTGGTGAGCTCCCCCTCACTGGCGGTCTTCAAGCAAAGGTTGGATACACACTTTTCTTGGATGCTTTAGGATGCTTAGGGCTGATCCTGCATTGAGCAGGGGGTTGGACTAGATGGCCTGTGTGGCCCCTTCCAACTCTATGATTCTCTGATTTCTATGATTCTATGTATACAGCAATGGCTGTTTGTACCCTAAGATTGCCGGCAGATCTGTAAGCAATCAAGGGAATCGTGCATGGCCGCCATCGTTGCTGCTTTCGCCATCCGCGGCGGCCATTTTAAAGCAGAAGAAAGCTACTGACAGCCAGCAGCTGTTCCCCCTAAGTGAGTTTATTGAGTGTGTGGTGAGCATGAGCTCTAAAAAAACCCCGGAGGAAGGGGGAGGGCAATAAAAAACCTTCCCCACACTTTTAAAATCTGTGTATGTTTGCGTGTGTGGGGAAGGATGAATACCAGAATGTGTTTACAAGGCTCCGTTTGAGCCCAATCTCTTCCACCCACACTGTGCGCTGTTAATGGAGGAAAAGATTTACTTATATGCTATTATAACACTATTTTATGAAAAGAGCTCGCCCTCGGAGAGGCATGAAACATTCGCTTTCCACGAGGTTAGCGAGACGTTTGTTGAATACTTTACCAGAAAATGCATAAACAATCCCCGCCAAATTGCCTGTAATGACCCGAACTGGGAACGGTGGAAGGCAGTTGCCATAAAATTCGATGTAAGCTAAGACTGCTATGTGTTATTTAGGATGTTGGGGCTGCCTTGGGGAGGAGTCATTTTGTGAGACTTGGGGGGGGGGGGACGACCCTGGAATGTGAAGGAGGGGTACGCAAGTGGTACCCAGATCTGCTGAGAGGGAAGGCAACTGAACACCTGAGGGACAGATATCCGGCTCAACACTTTGTGCTAACGGTGATAAATGTCTATTGCTTATTCTGGCTTTAGATTCGTTTATGTCCATAGGGGCACTTCTACTGCAATCCCTCTGCCGTCCCAAAAAAACCCCCAAACACTTAATTCTACAATCAATGAATGGGAAGTGCACATTTAGGGATTTGGGTCACTATGCTGTAAGAAATGAGCGGGTTTTCGGGAACGTCTGTCTGTCTGTAGTCTTATTGGACGCACTCGATTCTTACTGCACCCTTCAATCCAGAAAGGTCCTCAAGTAGGTTTATATGGAGTGATTTAAAAAATCCAATTAATTTGGGGATGCTTCTATCTCCTCTGCAGTAATAACATTTATATATTTATTCATTTTTATTATTTATTATTTATATAGAAATAATAATATTTATACATGCGATTTATGCGATTTATATGCCAATGTGATGTCTCCAGGCCGTGCACACAGAGCCAGTGGGGAATGGGAAAAGGGACATTGAACCATTGGGAACAGTATGAGCGATCAAAGCATGGAACAGATATAACAACAACAACATTTGGGCAATCACGACAATTGAAAAGGGAGAACAGTAATGGTTAGGGACAAGCTGAACGTCAAGGTTGCCTGGCAATGGGCCGGGCTGTAGGAAAGGAAGAATGACCTCCTACCCAAGTCCACTGGATTAATTTGCATCCCACCCTTTCTCCATGAAGCCCAGGGTGGCTTACACGGCTCTGCCTTTGTCATGTTATCCTTGTAACAACCCTGGCTAGCCGAACATCAAGGCTGAGTGGGGACTTGAACCTTGTAGGGAACTTGGCTCAGCAGTACAGCACCGGCCCGGCAGGGAGAAGTGGGTAGTAAGTTGATATTCAGGGTTTGTATCAATAAAGACAGCAAGTAGTCCAAGCTACCTGTTTACCCAGATGAATGTTTGCACCCCGAGCATTGGTGCTCCTTCAAAACGACCTTGCAAGAGGCAAACAGAAGTGGTTTCCCATTGCCTGTCTCTGCATTAGACTTAGACTTCCTTGGTGGTCCCCCATCTCACCACTAACCAGACTTGGTGGTCCCCTATCTAAGCAATAACGAGGGCCAACTGCTTTGCTTATGAGATGCAACCAGATTGGGCTAGCCTGGGCCATCCAGGTCAGAGCACATCAGAATTAATCTCTTTTTAACTCACGAAGCACCTTTTCTTTTGTTTGATTTGATTTCTACACCGCCCTTCCATATGGCTCAGGGCGGTTTGCATACAACATGGGGGATAGATGGAACGAATTAATATATAACATAAACAAATACAACAAGAACAACAATCTAAATAACACAATTTTAGTGAATCTTAAACAACAATATAACAGGAACAGGAACTTAGCTAAGGCCCCCAGAGAGGTCACACTGGTTCAGGCCATAGAGGGGATGTCTGTGGGGGACCTGTCGTTGGTCTCAGGCAAATGCCTGGTGGAGGAGCTCCCTTTTGCAGGCCCTGTGGAATTTTGGGAGTTCGGACAAGGCCCTGATCTCTTCAAGGAGCTCGTTCCACCAGGTGGGGGCCGGGACAGAAAAAGCTCTGGCCCTCGTTGAGGACCGACGTGCTTCTTTGGGGCCAGGGATCCACAGCCAGTTGGCGGTGGCAGAGCGTAATGCTCTTTTGGGGGTGTAGGCAGAGAGACGGTCCCTTAGGTACATTGAGCCCAGACCGCGTATGGCCTTGAAGGTAAGAACCAAAACCTCAAGCCTGATCCGGAATTCAATTGGGAGCCAGTTGAGTTGTTGAAGCATAGGCCAGATGTGAGATCTATTGAATATAGAATTCTCTCCCCCCCCCCCACTGATAGAAGGAGCCTCTTGTATCAGTGGAAGTTTCTTGCCCATCGGCGGAAGGGGCTACCATTATCCCCTTGGCTCCCCAAAGTTCTTACACGCTGTTTCCGAAGTTCCCCGAGGAAGGACCTTGTAAAGTCACGCAGGAGGCCGCTTCGAAAATGGAAGAACTTACGAGCACCCCCGCTCCTATAGAACTTAACACACACCAAACTCAGTCCAGAGAGTCTATTAATTTTTCTTTGTAACTCGACATACTCCCCCCTCCCCAATACTTTACTATTCTGCCTTTATAGACCCAAATCTCTGATGCAAAAGGCCCTAAATTTTTAAGTGGCCTGCAGCTCCTATTTTTACAGGAATTTAGTGTTAATTCCGCGGAAATGGCCCTGCAGGATAGAAGAACGGGAGGGGACGCATACCCCTCCAATTGAGAAGATTAATGACAGGTCTACAGAGGAAAACAAAACTCGCCTGTATTTGCTTTGTATCATTGGCCTGCCAAACGGTTACGAGAATCCGCAGTGCGATATACCATCCAGTATCGCCACGCCATCAAGCAAAATATCGGTCGGAAACATAAGCACCTTTTCACACATCATCTCAGGACCACCAGGCCTCCGAAGAGGGATAATGCTTTCAATAGACTGCTACGCATCCTGAAGGGAGCCGGTGGACTTGGCTCCGGAGCTGCCATTACGGAATGTGCCGCAAGTCGAGATGACAGCTGCTAGCTCACATGGCTTGAAAAAGACAGTCAACAAATTCATGGGAAATGGGTGTATCAGTTACACGAGAAGCTGCCTCACAGTCATCTATCAAGGTCTACGGCGCTTGTCTTGGGAGGCCGTAGTTCTCCAGGGTCTCGGATTAAGACATTCCACATCACGTAAGGCCTGATCTCACCCAGGCTAGCCTGGCCCCGTCAGATCTCAGAAGCTAATGGGGACCTTAAGAAGTTTGCAACCTTCATGGAATCTTCATAACCACCACTGCGTGAAGTCCGTCAGGCTGAGAGAGAGAGTTGTCAAGCCTAAAGTCACCCCATGAGCTTTCTTGTCAGGGTGGGAATTTGAAGCGGAGTCTCTTGGAGCCTCAACTTTGACCTTGACCTTGACCTTAACAGCCCAGGCTAGCCTGGTCCTAGAAGCCAAGTAGACTTGGCTGACTCTGATTAACTTCTGAGATCTGGCAAGAGAGACCTCTCCCAGGCCATCCGGGTAAGGGCCTTTTAGGCTAGGGGAAGTCTTCAAAACTTTGCTAAATAGAGTGGTGGGATAATGCCCGCCAATATCACAAAAGGGGCTGCTGATGAGTAGACAGTTGCACTGCCGAAATACAGCTGAACTTTTCAGTGATGCACCATCGTTCCGTCCTTGCATGCTGATGTTTGAGAAAATGTCAGGGGGAAAATGGATACTTGTCCTTCTGCTGAGCACCGATGTGCTCTGAAAATTTCTGATGCAGAATTCCTCCTTAATGCAGTTGATGCAAGGATAGGCCTTGCAGTACAGCCTCATTTATCAAAGCATCCTGAAGAACATAAGATTTGCTCTATGCAATGGTGAGGTGCCTGGAATTGAAGATGGCATAAAATCCATAGTACCTGGAGGAAGAGCTCTCTAAGGAAGCATGGTTTCAGCTTTGGCTGGGTAGAGATGGAAAGGCAGAAGCAATCTTAGTGTGGCAAGGCAGCTCGGGGGTGGTAAAGTTTAATACAGAAAAGAAGGAGCATACAAATGTAATAGAGCCTCTTGTGGCGCAGGGTGGTAAGGCAGCCGACATGCTGTCTGAAGCTCTGACCTTGAGGCTGGGAGTTCAATCCCAGCAGCCGGCTCAAGGTTGACTCAGCCTTCCATCCTTCCGAGGTCGGTAAAATGAATACCCAGCTTGCTGGGGGGTAAACGGTAATGACTGGGGAAGGCACTGGCAAACCACCCCGTATTGAGTCTGCCATGAAAACGCTAGAGGGCGTCACCCCAAGGGTCAGACATGACCTGGTGCTTGCACAGGGGATACCTTTACCTTTACGTTTAAGAATGTAATGAGAGCTCTTCTGAATCAGACCAGAAGTCCATCCAGCCCAGCATCCTGTCTTACACAGTGGCCAACCAGCTCCTCTGGAGAGCCAACTGCAGGGCATAGAGGCCAAGGCCTTCATAAGAACATCAGAAGGGCCCTGCTGGATCAGACCAATAGTCCATCTAGTCCAGCATCCTGTCTCACACTATGGCCAACCAGCTCCTCTGGAGAGCCAACTGCAGGCCATAGAAGCTGAGGCCTTCCTAAGAACATCAGAAGAGCCCTGCTGGATCAGATCAGTGGTCCATCTAATCCAGTATCCTCTTTCACACAGTGGCCAACCAGTTCCTCTGGAGGGCCAGCAACAGGGCAAGGAGGCCAAGGCCTTCATAAGAACATCAGAAGAACCCTGCTGGATCAGACCAGAGGTCCACCTAGCCCAGCATCCTGTCTCACACAGTGGCCAACCAATTAACGAACAATAGCATCAGAGTTATCTTGTCGCTTAAGCCAGCAAGTAGGGAGAGACTGGCGTCCCTCCTCCAACCTTAGGTGTAGGCCCAATGGGAACCTGCATGTAGTCACATGTAGTACAGTCCAAGTCCCAGCTTTCCTACCTTAGCTGGTATTTCTGAGAAATAGCCGAAGAGGCCTTATTTGCAGTCAGTAGACGCTGCCTCAGTATAAATGATTCCCTTCTCCTTGCTCACTTCCTATTTCCCACAGTCAAAGCAGTTTGAAATAAAGGCTCTTTTGAGTCCTTCAAGCTTATAAATTAGGCAAAGTAACACTTGGAGCATTAGAAAAGACGCTGCCCTCGGAGAAAAGAGAAGGGGGAAGAGAAAAAAAACAACAACAACACACTGCAACTCAAAAGACCTGAAGGAATACAATTGAATCAAAGCAGATGAAATATCCAGGCCAGGCAAGCTGGTCCCAACGTTGCCCATCAAAAATGCTTTTGTTCTGGGCTCAACTAGGTTTTAATTCCATGTGGCTGAGTGCCAAGAACTGCTTTATTGCCCCCCTGAAGTTAAAATCATTCTCCTGGTGTCGTGGTTGAGAGCGGCAGCTTATAAGCTGGTGAGCTGGGTTTGATTCCCGCTTGTGCCTCCACACGCAGCCGGCTGGTTGACCCTGGCCTCATCACCACTTTGATAGAGCTGTCCTCAGAGCTCTCTCAGCCCCACCGACCTGGCAGGGTGTCTGTTGTGGGGAGAGGAAGGGATGGGGATTGTATGCTGCTTTGAGACTCTTTGGGGCAGTGAAAAGCGGGGTATAAAAACCGACTCTTCTTCTTCTTCTTAGCCCATTTTGTGAACCGTGAACGAAGGACTGCTGTTAAACTTCCCATGGACAGTGTAAATATTTATCTGCAAACAGAAAAAGGGTTTCACTGTGCAGAGAACGAGGAAGATGTCCCTGACTAAAAGCTGGAGAAGTAGTAGTTTTTATACCCTGCTTGTCGCTGCCCGAAGGCATCTCAAAGCGCCTTCCCTTTCTCTCCCCACAGCAGACACTCTATGGGCTAGATGGAGGGGAGACAGCTCTGACAGAACAGCTCTGTGAGAACAGATTCTATCAGGAATGTGACTAGCCCAAAGTCACCCAGCTGGCTACTTGTGGAGAGCGGGGATTCAAACCCGGCTTGCCCGATTAGAAGCCGCTGCTCTTTACCACTATAACATGCTGGCACTCTCATTATGCCAATCCTGAATGAAGAACAGTGGTTAAACTTTGCATGGGCAGTCTAAAGATTTATTTGTTTACAGCCCAAGCCGGAAGCAACTTAATTGACCTGGGTCCCCTGTACTTGAATCGTGAATAGCAACTGTTGGAATGTCTCCCCCCCTGTTAGTTGTTTCAGAAAATAATAATATTACGGAAATCTTGTCACAGTTTCTTACTGGCGGGGGAAATAAACAGAAGTTTAAAGAATAATCAATAGGTATCAGCATATGCTTCTGTAAATCAGGTCTCACTTCATCAGATGTAATGACAAAAATGTCTGCCAGAATAATCGTAGTCTTTAAAGTCCCACTGGAATCCTGCTGCATTTGACTGCAAGAGACTTAATACAGCTACTCCTCTGGATTTATTCACAGGGCGAGAGCTTTCATGGGCTTTCTTCAAAGGATGAAGCAGACATGGGAAATCAGCAGAACGCTCATGCAGAACTTTAAAGAAACGTTCATCAAAAAGTATACTTGACGAAAACAATGAGATAAAAACAACATTACACCCAGCTCTTTACATTGTGAGAAGGAACCCTCACCGCTGTTCAGGGCTTGAGCGACAGGGTCAAAGCACAGCGTAGGAATAAATAGCAAGGAAGCCAGCCATTTCTCAGTTGTGAAGCCTTTCTGCGCGCTTCTGAGGGGTGGGTGGGTCTTACATTGTTTGTGAACAGATAAAGCAAGAAATAATTTTTTTTTTTACGAAGATGCAAGTACCCAAAGCAAAGCAGAAAAGGAAACAAACAAAGAAAAGTAGTGACAGCCTGACTCTCACAGGGATGTGGAACACATCCCTGCTCCTGGACTCCTTCATCCCAGCCCTCTCCCTCTCTCTGAAAGACACACACACAAAGTCACACACACATACACAGACGCCTTCCCCTCCTTCCCCCCCTCTCCCTCAATGCCTCTTGTTTCCCTTACCTCCCCCTTGGTCCCTCTTCCCTCCCTCTCCTTCAGACACACACACACACAGAGGCACAAACAGAGGCAGAGACTGCACCATTGATCCGGATTGAGCAATTCCATTCTTCCAAACTTCTGAGAGATCATCATAGGCGTCTTGTGGCACAGGTTTGCATGGATAACTCATGGCATACACTCCACTTTTCAAAGGAGTCCCAAAGTTGTTTACAAACTCCTTTTCGTTCCTCTTGCCCCTACAAACACCCTGTGAGGAGGGTGGGGCTGAGAGAGCTCTAAGAGAACTGCTCTGTGAGAGAAGCTCTGAGAGAACTGTGACTCACTCAAGATCACCCAGAAGGTTGCAGTGGAGGAGGAGGGAATCAAACAGGGTTCTCCAGATTGGAGTTTGCCACTCTTAGCCACTATGCCAAGCTGGCTCTCAATCGCTTTATCAGATGCCCTTTTGGGATATTTGACTCACGAAGGACCGTCCCCCCCAAAAAACTGTTGGCCTCTACTGCAGACTAACATGGCTTCCCTGTGAAATGAGGGGACCCCCCATGAGCTGTTTTGTATGGGAGTGGCAGGCTATAAACCAGGAGTAGTCAAACTGCGGCCCTCCAGATGTCCATGGACTACAATTCCCAGGAGCCCCCTGCCAGCATTCGCTGGCAGGGGGCTCCTGGGAATTGTAGTCCATGGACATCTGGAGGGCCGCAGTTTGACTACCCCTGCTATAAACAAACGAACAAACCAATCGATCAGGGTGGCCAAACTGTTCCTCTCCCGATGTCCATGGACTACAATTCCCATGAGCCCCTGCCAACATGTGCTGGAAAAACAGGTTGTAAACAGGGCCTCATGGGAATTGTAGTCCATGGACATCTGGAGAGCCCCAGTTTGGCCACCCCACATTATAAGCAAGCTCAAGTTGTGTATCTATCCATAAGCAACATACAGCAGCCCAGGAGGCAAAATCCGCTAAGCTTTTCTAGACCAGAATCAAGGGGTAAAGTTGTTTCTGGAATCACCACTTAAGGCTACAAAAGTCAATGTTTGCAAGTTTAAATGCTTCCCCAAGGGGTGGGGGGTAGGAGACATCATTGCACATAGAAAAAAAGCAGTCCAGGGAATTGGATCCATAATTAACTAGCTTTCACCTTGCAGAGATTTTTTTTAAGTGTTCAGATATGCAGCCGTCAACCAAAGCATGAAATGAGAGATCCCAGAACAAAAGTTATTCTATGGTGGGTGTATATACCCCCCCCCACACACACCATATGTAACTTGTAAATCCTTGAATCAATTATATTAAGTCAAGACTGCTGGAAAGAGAATCCTGATTATCATCAAGAAGGCGCTCCCTAGCTTTAATTATCTGTTCTGGTTTTAGCATAACTGCTAATACACAGCATACATCCATCACAGTCTTCATCTCAAATGCTCATATAGGAGCATTATAGATGCATCTGCGCCAGCCCAAACCCACAATCTGGGGATGCGTCTATGCCCAACTGAATTATGCAACCCATGTAATGAAGAAGAAGAAAAGTTGGTTCTTATATGCCACTTTTCTCTACCTGAAGGAGTCTCAAAGGGGCTTACAGTTACCTTCCCTTTCCTCTCCCTGCAACAGACACCCTGTGAGGGAAGTGAGGCTGAGAGAGCTCTGAGATTACTGAAGAAGAAGAAGAGCTGGTTCTTATATGCCACTTTTCTCTACCAGAAGGAGTCTCAAAGTGGCTTACAGTCGCCTTCCCTTTCCTCTCCCCACAACAGACACCCTGTGAGGTGGGTGAGGCTGGGAGAGCCCTGATATCACTGCTCGGTCAGAACAGCTTTATCAGTGCTGTGGTGAGCTCAATGTCACCCAGCTGGCTGCATGTGGGGGAATGCAGAATTGAACCCAGCTTGCCAGATTAGAAGTCCGCACTCCTAACCACTACACCAAACTGCTGCGTGCAGGTTTACATCCTAAGTGTAAATGACCATAGGAACGCAGCAAGACCCGAATTTTTCATTGCGCGAACCAGCTTTTTGCCGAACAAAAGGAGAACGCTGTCCCTATACCCCGCATTTCTGGAATACAAAGATACAAGCCAAACATCCTGAGGCAATTACAAAAAAACCCCGGCGTGAACAAATCCAGCCTTCGTAAATTACCGCACGGCCACTGACGAATCGAGTGGAGACCGAAACCCACGGCGCCCCCTAGCTGGCTCGGTCTTCCTGGCTCACTCTTCGTTGAAGTTAATCAATCTGACAGGCACCTTCATATTCTCACTCCGACGATCAATCAAGTAAATCAACACTCTCCGTGCCACCGCCACCGTCCCACCGGGAGTCCCAGCGAAGCCGCGTTAAGATGGATCTTTGCTGGCGTTGAAGCATCGGAGGCAGTCTCCTGGCCACAAATAGAGCATGAAGGCCCAGGACGGCTGATGAACACAAACATAATCTTTCAAAGGATTCGCTTCAGGAGTCGTGCCTTTGCTGTCGTTTCACTTGACATCTTTCCCACCAACCCCTCCTTGCATTTAAAGCGGGGCTGGGGGGAGAGGTATAGCGTCTCCAAATGTTTCTTAAGCTTCTACGGAAGGTTATCACTAAAGCAGACAACTAAGTAACATAAGCCCTGTGTGAAGTTTATGCCGTCGCCGTTCAATTTCCTCTCTTAAGGTATCAGTGTGCGATATGTCAGGGGAAAGGAACCCCACTGATGGTTGTTTGGGAAGTGGGGGGGACACAATCCTTGCAATAAAAGGGGCAACGGGGTTATTGTTCAAGAGACGAAAGCTGTCGAGCAGACCCACGCTTCTGATCCCGTTACTGAAACAAAATATCTCTGGTGGTTTCATTGTGTCTTTTACCACCTCCAACAGCCCGGTGGACACAATAGAGGGGGAAAAAAAGAAATAAAGGACAAGCAGGTGCTCTGGAATCCAATGAAATGGTGCTTAATTCGAGGGTTGGAGCTCAGCTGGTCGGTGGTAAAGCCGAGCTGTGTTTCAAGAGGGGAATTCGGGGCTTTTGGAGGAAGCCAACGGACTCTTTGCCACTCTCCTCTTTCAAAATTATCACTTTTTTTTGGCAACTGTCATTGCAACTGCAGGTGCTTTAACGCATCACAGGCAAAAAAAAAAAAAGGAGGGGGGGCTGGATCCTGCTGAGATGGAGAATGAGACATTTAAAGATCATCAGAAGATCTGTTATTGATACTTCCTAAGGACTACGCTTCGTCATAGCATATGGCCTTTGGAAAAACATTTCAGAAAAACAAAACGGATCATTTTACCGCTATGTTAAGGGGGGGGGGATGAATGTAGTAAAAATGGATAGAGATTCATGCTTCATCATTTCTGGGAAATATCTGATATCATACAGAGAGGGCTGGGAAAGGCAGGTGGCTCTTCTGAATTGGAAAAAAGCACTGGGCTCTTGCAACTTATGAGCCGTGCTGTCCAGTGTGGCTATAGAGCAGGGATACCAGATCCTGCTCACCCCCAGGAATCCATGGAAGCTCTAGAGGGGGCCTGGAGCATTTCTCCTCCTGCCTTAATGGGCTCAGCCACAAGATTGCTTCCAGCAATTGCTTCCAGCGCTCCTTCTCCTGAGTGTGAGTTCTCTCATAGTTTCTGTGCTTGCAAGGGGGTGGAATTTGCACACCTACTCCCACCTTAAACCGCATCCTGTCTCTCCCCTCCACAGTCCTCCTCAAGCCTGCCTGTTAACGTGGGTGGTGATGTCACTTCCGGGGACATGTACCTTCTGGGGGTGTGCCCGGGGGGCGTGGCCAGCTGACATCACTTCCGGGGCTCCTTGAAGCCTGAACAATTGCTTCAGGGGCCCTTCTGTGACCAAGAGGTGGGAAAAGGCTGCTGTAGAGTCTGGGGTTAGACTGTGACTGAGAGAGCTTCATTCCCAACTCAGGGCAAATCCAAACGAGAAGTGAAAACTCTGACGCAGAGTGTCTTCTGAATTTTTTACACGCCAATTTGCAGTCCCAGGCAGCTGCTTTGAAGGTCAGGAAAGAGAGCCTTTCGGCCCTTCCTCCCCAGCCTCTTCCATTATTTAAAACGTCTCTCCAAATCTGCAACTGGCTCTTCTGGCAAAATCCAGATGTTCAATGCCTGAATGCATGTATTTCCCCACTAGAGCTAACTGCAGCGAGTACGGTGTGTTGTGTCTGTGTAGGGGGGGGGGATGTTGCTTTTAAATACTCCCTGCAAACAACAAAATGGCCAATGGCACTTAGTCAATGACAATGACAAACTATATGACCTCAGAAAGAAGTTTTAAAACCAAAAACATCCCCACTAAACATCCTTCTGTATGGTGTGCCATTAAACATTACAGCGAATGAGACTAGTAAGACGCTCACAGAGAAGACTCAGTCTGGATTTAAAGGGCTAGTCTGCAGGCGCTGTTGAGTGGTTCTAACATGGTTGTCCCGACTCGAGACAGGTACCATCACCATGAAGGTGAGGCTTTGGACTGCAGTTACTGGCAGAAGCTCACAACCTCGTCCAAGGGATTCGTTAGAAAGATAAATATGTGTCCCCTTGGGTGAGGCTGGTGAGAAGTAAACTGGGCTACTTTGGCTTGTCTGAGCAACTTCTGTTAGCTACGGATTATCAGCGAACTAAGATCTTTGCCAAACAAAGAATCCTAGCTATAGAAAGCCAGTTTGGTGTAGTGGTTAGGAGTGCAGATTTCTAATCTGGCATGCCGGGTTCGATTCTGCACTCCCCCACATGCAGCCAGCTAGGTGACCTTGGGCTGGCCACAGCACTGAGAAAACTGTTCTGACCGAGCAGTGATATCAGGGCTCTCTCAGCCTCACCCACTTCACAGGGTGTCTGTTGTGGGGAGAGGAAAGGGAAGGTGACTGTAAGCCCCTTTCAGACTCCTTCGAGTAGAGAAAAGCGGCATATAAGAACCAACTCTTCTTCTTCTTCTTCTTCTTCTTCTTCTTCTTCTTCTTCTTCTTCTTCTTCTTCTTCTTCTTCTTCTTCTTCTTCTTCTTCTTCTAGAAAGGCAACATGACCTCAATGGAGCTAGAAGGCATCTAACTGGTAAGATCAGCCTAAATGGAGTTGTTCTAATGCCCTGTTTAGACAATCCAGATTATCAAAGAATTTTCATCCTCATAAATCATGATGCCTTACCTTCTGCGGTACTAGAGGGCAAATATAAGAGAATACCCTGGGAGGAACGCTTACGTATATGCGGAGATGGAATTGTTGAGGCAGTGGAACGCATCATTTTTGAACGTCCTCTGTATAAACAAATGCATGAATCTTTCATAGACCCTAGCCACCTAGAAACACCCGAGAAAGACAGAATGTTTTATTTAGCTAGAATGTTAGAGGATAAGGATGCAGAGACTCCATTTAAACTGGCTAAGATTCGTTGCCTGGCAATGAAGCTTCGGCAACAATGGCCAAAATACTGCTATGCTCCCCATACGTAGGTAATATATTTTACTTTCTGATCTATCGATTTATGCTACATTATTTTATGCAGTATTTTATTTTCTCTGTGATATGTTATGCTCTTGTATGACTGGGTCTTGGACCGCAAGAGACTAAATTCTGATCCTGATATGTGTCTCTTTTCTGTCCATCAAGATTTAACCTGCAAACCAGGCAAAAGCAGCTGGAGAAGGGGCTAGCGTGCGGGCAGAAAGCCCCTGTAGGTAAACTGCAACAATGATCCTCACAGTGATCCCATCAAGGGAGATTGGGGAAGCTTTTTCCTGGTGAATATGCTGAAATTTATACCAGGCCTATCTGTAACTTCCAGGAGCATATCAGTCCGCGTGATCTTAGGCAGCGGAAATTGAGAATAGCTTTCTCTGCCCCTTCGAGAGTCACTGCTGGCTGGGGCAGACAGGGTAGAGCTAGACTGAGCAGTATTCTGACCTGCGGATCTTTTGGGTGGTCTTGTCTTCCCTCCCTGACTTTGCGGACTCGGTGGGTGGGTACTCTTGGCTCTCAAGACCCCCTGAGCATTGAACCAAGTCATTTCCTAAGGCATGGTAGTAGTTCTTTCATAGCATATTAATAAACCAGCGTGGTGTAGTGGTGAAAGAGAAGCGGACTCTAATCTGGAAAACCGGGTTTGATTCCTCCACATGTAGCCAGCTGGGTGAACTTGGGCTAGTCACAGCTCTCTCAGACCCACCTACCTCTGTTCTCTGTTGTGGGGAGAGGAAGGGAAAGCTTTCAACAGGCTTTTAGTTGGGGCCAAAACTCAATGACATCTGCCTAATCCATGGCCCCACCCATCCACAATAGTTACCAACAGTGAGTGGAGGAAGCCCCAAATTATTGCTAGACTCTTGCCTGCTCTGAGGGATGAATCATAGAGTTGGAAGGCACATCCAGTGTCATCTAGTCCAACCTCCTGCACCATGCAGGACGAAAAGCCACTGAAGATTTTAACTTGTTAGTGTCAACCATTTTTAAAATTAATTTTAAGCTCAGTTCTTACATCTTTAAACATTGTATTACATCTATGTTTTCCACCGCCCTGAGCCGGCTCGCTGGATAGGGCGGCATGGAAGTCAAATTAACAAATATATAAATTTGTAAGCTGCTTTGGACAGTGAAAAGCAGGGTATACATAAACCTCAGCTTCTCTTCTGAGAAGTATCGCAGTTCGGTTTACACCTCAAAATATGAAAGGCCAGAGATTCCTGAAGAACAATCTTGATTCTACACTAGGCTTGTGCTCTCCGGTGTGGTTTGGCCACTTCGGCAATCACCGAAGCCTGAGGTACTCAGCACTATGGCGTGGAGAGGAGGGGCAGCGCCAGTGGCAGCACGCCAGAGGTCACCTGCATACAGGCGCAGAGCTCTGCACTTGCATGCGGGCGACAGCTAGCATGCTGCCACCCCTCCTTCTCCATGCCGTGTTACTGGGCACCTTGGGCTTCGGTGATCGCTGGCTGGCCGAACTGTGCCGGAGCGTGCAACCCTATTCCACACAGACAACGGAATTCAGAATGTAATTCATAGAATCACAGAATCATAGAGTTGGAAGGGGCCATGCAGGCCATCTAGTCCAACCCCCTGCTCAACACAGGATCAGCCCTAAGCATCCTAAAGCATCCAAGAAAAGTGTGTCTCCAACCTTTGCTTGAAGACTGCCAGTGAGGGGGAGCTCATCACCTCCTTAGGCAGCCTATTCCACTGCTGAACTACTCTGACTGTGAAATTTCTTTTCCTGATATCTAGCCTATATCATTGTACTTGTAGTTGAGATCCATTACTGCTCGTCCTTTTCTCTGCAGCCAACGGAAACAGCCTCCTGCCCTCCTCCAAGTGACAACCTTGCAAATACTTAAAGAGGGCTACCATGTCCCCTCTCAACCTCCTTTTCTCCAGGCTGAACTATTCCACTATTCCACTGAATTCCAATACCTTTGGAACGGGGAAGTCATGTTATCATACCTGAGTGCTTGCCACGTTTGTCCCGTCGGTGACCTCCACGGTCATGTTGTATACCGATCTTTGCTCCGCATCCAAGGGTTTGGCGATGACAATGGTCCCCACGCCTTTATCCGCGTCGAAAGAGCTATCAAAGTTCCCGCCTGGTTGTTACAACAAAAGGTACAGTTAAATTTCTGAAATGTTCCCCTTGAAGAACAAACAAGCACCACAACATCGACGTGTACAGGCCAAGGGACGGTCATTTACAGAGAAGCGCTGCATGGGACAACCTGGCACAGTTAGGGATATTTGTCCTGAGTTCATGTTCCTTTTCAAGCACTGCTTGTATATTGTGAAACAGATGTCATAAAGGGGGCGGGGGAGAGAAACAACTCGAACGGCAGACAAAAGATTCTGTAATGCATCCAGGAGAGGCATAATTGATTCTTTAAAAGGGCTTTAGGAAGCTATTAACCTGTACCGACTTATCCTCTTTGGAGCGCAAACAAGGATTTCTCTCCTTTATGAGAAATTCATTTGGGAGCAAGATTTGTGCGTTGTTTGTGTGATGCTTCCTCGGAACTCCACAAACCCCACCAAGGGCTGCTGGCACAGCTTTCAAGCCAATTTACGTACTTCAGGTGAGGAAGGGGACAAAAGGGGGGGGGGGTTTCACTTTATTATTGTTTGTTTATTTATTTAGGTATTTATATACCACCCTCCTCGGACGTACCGAATCTAAAGACTCAATAAAACCAGGATATTCCACAAAATAAAAACAGATTAAAAATTCTGAGCCACAAATTAAAAACGTTTGAATCCGACAAGATCACTGGATCAATAACCAGCCAAGGTGCTGGCTACTAGGAGGAATCGGAAGAGGAAGGGAGGGCAGAAGAGGTGGGAAGAAGGCCCAAAATTAAGATATGGTTGGACTCAACCATAGGCCCAGCGGAAGAGCTCTTTCTTACAGGCCCTGTGGAACTCAAAAGGTTCAGGCAGGGCCCTGATCTCTCTCAGGAGCCAGTTCTCTTCGGTGGTGTCAATTAGGCCAGTGGTCCCCAACCTTTTTATCACCAGGGAATGGTCAATGCTTGACAATTTTACTGTGGCCCAGAGGGGGGGATAGTCTTTTGCCGAGGGATGTTGCCGCCGCCTGAGCCCCTGCTCCACTTGCTTTCCCGCCGGCGCCACCTGCTGGGGGGCGCTGCAAGCAGCAGCTGCACAGTGTAACGCCAAAGGGGAGTCCCAGCCATGGCGGCCGCTGGAGAGCACCAAAGGTGAGCTGGCGGCAGAGTGGCAGGGCAGCCCCCAAGGCAGCAGCCGGGGAGGAGGACAAGGAGGAGCCGCGTCCTGGTACCAACTGACCCACGGACTGGGGCCGGTTGCCGGACCGGGGGTTGGGGACCACTGTATTAGGCCTCAACTATAAGCCTGGTGGAACAGCTCCATTTTACAAGCCCTGCTGAACCATTCAAGATTTCATTTGGGAGAGAGAATGTTCCACCAGGCTGGAGCCAACACTGAAAAGACTCTGGTTACAACACAGAACCAGTGAATAGATCAAGAAATATAGCTGTTTAAAAGGAACAAAGATTTCATTGGTCCACTTTTCTTTTAAAGTTATACAGCAGGAAACTCTGAAACTGGAATGTACCCATCTTGTTATACAAGTACTAGTTAGATCCAGCATGCTCTGATAACAGTGAGGATTCCGTAAGAAACACAAGAGCTTTAAATACTGAGAAATGTTTTTATAATCATTCATTCTAAGCATGGCTGAGGCCATTGGCCACCATGTTTGGATGTTTCCAGAAGTAACAATGGAGAGGAGGTTCATTTGCGCCTGTGAAGGCCACCTGAAATTCTGAAATTGAGCTTGTCCTTTTCCAAGGGGGCAGAAATCTGCTAAGAAGCTGGATAAGATGTTGTTAATGAAAGAAAACTGTGTTCTGTAAAGAGTCTCCTTATCCTGAGTAAGACCCCTGCTTCCCATAGCCTAGAACTCCCTCTGGCAGAAATGCTCCTGGGTGGGAATCTTTCATAGCCCCTGTTATCTTTTTTCAGCTTAGATCAGGCTCTCCCAACCAGGGTTTCATGAAACCCTGGGGTTTCTTGATGGCCCTAGAAAGGTTTCCTGAATGGACGGGAGTTAATTAATTTTTAATATAGTGTTTAATTAAAAAAAAACATTTATTGTGTGATATGACCATATATGGTCATGTCGACCCACCCTCTCCCCCAGGGGAGATGGGCTTGGAGGTAGAGGGGCCCCAGATGGGCATGTCCACAGCTCTGCTTCCCAACCATCTTCTGCACGATCACATCCCCTCTTGGGTTTCTTGAAGCCTGAAGAATGTTTCAGGGGTTTCTCAAGCATAAAAAAGTCAAGAAATGCTGGCTTAGATGCTAAGGTCTGAACGTGGAGATCAAGGAATGAGAAGCAGATGTTCTAACACTAAACCATGGCCTTGCTCGTATCCAAGTTAGATGCTGCTTAGTACCTAATATAATCCTTCCCTTGTATCTTTCTCTCCCCCAACTGAAGGCTGCACTGAGAACCCGATGCAAACAGCACATCTGTTCCCCACATCCTGCCATGCATGCCTTAAGTGACTTGGTTCGTCTCAGCTGTACTATACACTTAACAGCATTCAATTGTACGAACATATAATTGTTCTTGACATTTAATTAAAGTTCTGAAGATACCCAGATATTAAAACATTTCTATTGGATGATATGCTCTTTCATTATTTGAAGGCAAATTCTCCCTTCTCTTCCTACAGGAGGGGGAAAAAATAGACCATCCCTCAAGCCACTTGAGGGTAAAACATCTTTTTGAAGACAAGATTTGCAGAACTTTTAATGCAGAAATTTGCGATGAAATGAGGCTCGCTTTGGGACAGCCAGAATTTCTTTTTAAAGGAATATTTTTTTACTGATAACCCATGAGTTGGGGGTGCAAGAGACTATTATATTATTTACTTTGTAGGTATCTTAACGAGCAATCAGAAAATCAGAGCTTTATCTGATCACACTTCTAAGAAAACATTCTGCTTGTACGTCAAAAGGAACTGGAAGGGAGAGATATTATGATGCAGGATTTCCAGATGCTCTTTTTCATGTCCATAAAATGAGGAACAGAACAAGAGGGGGAGAAGGCCAGAAGAATAATCGTGTATGTCCAGGACACTTTGGAGACTGGAGTCTCCTTTGGAATTCTGATACAGGCTGCTGCAGGATGTGCTTTTCACTGCCTGAAGGAGTCTCAAAGTAGCTTACAGACACCTATCTCTTCCTCTCCCCACAACAGACACCCTGCGAGGAAGGTGAGGCCGAGAAAGCCCCAATATTACAGTATCTGTTGTAGGGAGAGGAAGGGAAGATGATTGTAAGACTCCTTTGAGACTCCTCCTGCTGGAGAAAAACAGGATATAAAAACAATCTCTTCTTCTTCTTCTTCGTCTTCTTCTTCTTCTCCTCCTTCTTCTCCTTCTTCTCCTCCTCCTCCTCCTCCTCCTCCTCCTCCTCCTCCTCCTCCTCCATTCATTCATTCATCCATTCATTCATTCATTCATTCATGAACACCTTATTGCCATCTGTCCGACCATCTTTCAGAACAAATTCTATAAATGTTGCTTTCCCCCTTGTTTGCCACTGGCAGTCGAGAGCTGGCCATTCTGACAGGCTGGGAAAAGCAAACACCAAGTTGCCTGGGAGGGGAAGGAGAGTGGCTTGGTAGGAATTTGAAGAGAAAAAGCTGTAATCGGAAGTAAATGCTAAATTTGGCCTCTCAAATTCTCTCCTCCAAATTCTGCCTTCTGGAATCTATGCCCCTTCTCTCTCTCTCTCTCTCTCTCTCTGTCCTTAAATTGAGGATCTTTTGCATGGCTTGTCCCTCAGAGGTTCCTCCTAAGGAAACTGTCCTTCAGCCTCATGTTCCATGCCCAAGTAAACTTCAATCCCCAGGATTCAGGAACGCCTTTCCCTATCTACAGTTAATGGGGTTGTTTTCCATCATTGTGCTCAGTGAAAACCTGGTTTGACGTCCTTGATCCTCTTTTGCTGAACTTCTTGCAGGTCCCCAGTCCTCTGCCTCCGCTGCTCCATCCAAGAGCTTTCGGGGCAGACCTCTTCTTGGCATCCACTCCACACCTCTGTTTCATCAAATGGCCAGGAGCACACGTATAGAATGGCTCCCAAGGGCATTTCTGTTTGCCACTCTGCATGAAAAGGCTCTGATTCTACACAGAGGTGGGAAAGGCCTTCTCAACAAGACAAGAAGGGCTGTGAGGTGACGAAGACATTCCTGTTCTTCCAACTTGTCCTTGTCTCAATACAGCAACCATTTAGAGCAGCCTTTTGCAGCCTTTGGACTATGGAGGAACCCAGACTTCGAGGACCCCAGGAAGTGACATCAGCTAGCCACGCATCCCTGCCACACCCCCAGAAGTGACATATGCACCCATAGCCTTCACCCTCCTTTAATTCCTTCCCCTTGCCTTTCCTACTACTATGGTAGCTCTGCCTCACACAGGTCGGAAAGGCAGGAGCTGAGAAGACATCTACACACCATGCCACAACTTACTCCCCTCCCTGATTATTACACCCATGGCCTCCCCACCAAGCCCTCTGGGCAGAGGTGGCCAGTTCTGTGGCTTGTGGCCTATTCCATTAAGGTAGGAGGGGGAAGGGGGCGGATCCTCTCCAGAGCTCCCACGGACGCCTTGAGGTCCACGGACCCCTGGTTGGGAATCTCTGATTAAGAGATTTATTTGGTTCCTTAGTTTTTGCTCCATCCTTTTAGAAGATGCAGTAACCATGGTCTGAAAGATGAGATAAGGTTGCCATCTCAAGGTCTTTCTCCTTGGGCATCAATAATGAATGCTGGACTGTGTGGTTCTGGGCATGTTTATCCCATTCAAAAACTGGGTTTTGAGGAACTATTCATTTCATGATTCAGATTTTGAAAAAAATAAAAGAGAACGTACGTATTTGTATACCGCCCTTTCCGGAGTGCTCAGAGCGGCTTGCAACAATCATATAAACAGTATAGCGAAAAATCAACAAGACAATAAAGTGAACATATAAGATCCTAAAATACAATTAATTGAAGAGTCCTGCGAATTCCAGAAGGACTGCCTCCTTTTCTTTACTGAAAATAAAATGGGATCTTGGTGATCAGTAGGTGCATTAATTCAGCTAATATTTCAAGGATTTTAGGGAAGGAGGCCAGAAACTTTGACGGTATTTCTAGGTCTCACCCATAGGCCTGCCAGAACAGCTTCCTCTTACAGGCCCGGCAGAACTGATACAAATCTGAGGGGGCCAATTCTGAACTTTTGAATGCAAAAATGGGAGGGGCCGTGGATTTGGGGCTATTGACAGCTCCTTCTCCCCATTTGCAAGGTAGGGTCCCTTTACACTGGCCACACGGTACAGATTTCTCCCTCAGATGCTTAAAAACACGATTAATGAAAGAAAAGCTAGCCATCTTATTTTGTAGAAAAGGTTCCCGTGCCATCTCTTTCCCTGCAGTCAGGAAGGCAGACGGAGGATCAAACGGGCCCAACAATGGACTCCTTCTACCTTTTTGTTCAATCGATTTCTTTGTAGTCGGGCTTAATGCGAGGCAGGCAGGAGGAATCTCAATGTGTGTACGTCAGGATAAATTAATATGTGAAAAAAGAACCATTGATTTCCTTTCTTCTTTTGGCTTTGGAATCCTTCCCCCTTCCTCCTCTGGATTGTAACAGGAGGTAAATCTCGATACACCTCCAATAATCCCTCTTTAGACGGATGCTTTCAAAAGAGAGCTACAAACAATAAAGGCTCGGACCATTAAAAAAGCACAACAGCTTCCCTCCAGGGTACAGGAGAAGTTTCGGACGTACAATGAAAGAAGAATTACTGCCCGAGAGGAACAAGAGGAAGAAGGATGTCGGCGGGAACAAGCCTCAGCTAGTTTGGGTAGCTAGCCAAGATCAGTGGTTGCTATCGAACCTGACCCTTCCTCTCCAAAGATCAATATGACTATAAAGACAAGTCTACAAGGTCAAGTCTCCCAAGATGTAGTAAGCAGGGACCAGATGACCTGTTTGGCCCATTCCAACTCTATGATTCCATGATCTGAAGAAGAGACAGGAGCTAGTCGCCCAGCCTTACTGGACTTTGCCACTCCTCTGAATATATGAATACATGGTGGCAGTGTGAGAATGAAGTACAGTTAACTCCCCAACCACAATAGCTCAGTGCAGTGTCTGAGTGAGGGGCAAGTAGTGTCAAGTAGAGGGAGGGAGAGAGAGAGAGGATCTGTGATGTGAAACAGTCATGACTCTCTCTGTTTTAAAAGGTGGGTGACCGCCTGACTTACTTGAAACCCTGAATTTGTGGGTGGGATGCTGTGGATAGGCACTCTATGACCGATTATGCACGGCAGCGACTGCGCCGGAAGTGCTGCGGAGTTGAACAGGGCATTTCGTGCCCCTACTGAGACACCGTAGGTGGGAGGGGAGAAGTTGGGCTATTCGTCTGTATAAGTGAGAAATGTTGTTTGGGAAGAGTTGGGCTGGTCCTTGGGAAGGGGACCGGGGATAAAAGGCAGAAAGAGAGAAAAAAGTGAGGGACCCTCAGTAGATGGGGAAGGAAGGCGAAAAAGAAGCAGGGGGAACATGACAGGAGGACAGCTGCCCATGCCAGGGGACGAAGCAGGAAGGTCAGTTCTCAAGGGGTGGGACTTAGGAGGCATCCATGAAGGAAGTAGCCTGGCAAAGAGACCAAAGCAGCAGGCAAGCCCTCTTAAAGGTAACCACAAGGCAATGTATTGCAGGTGCCACTAATGAAGGAAAATAAGCGAGAACCTGGTCTGTAATCTTGTTTGTTGGCTATGGAAAGAGCTTCTGATGTCAACCCCACCCCCACCCCGCTAGTTGTTTCCATTGATACATTTGCAAGGTTGTTCCAAATGGTATTTGGAAGGGTGACACTTCTGATGATCCTACAGGAAGGTAGTAATTAGGTGCAAATGTGCAAAAAGCGCTGAGAAATGGATGCATAACGTTTAAGTATTGTGTCCCAAGCACCTGTGTCCCAAGCACCCTGCTAGTCACTTTCATTGACACATTTGCAAGGTTGTTCCAAATGGTATTTGGAAGGCTGACACTTCTGACGATCCTACAGGAAGGTAGTAATTAGGTGCAAATATGCAAAAGCGTTGAGAAATTGATGTATAACGTTTAAGTATTGTGTCCCAAGCACCTGTGTCCCAAGCACCCCGCTAGTTGCTTCCATTGACACATTTGCAAGGTTGTTCCAAACGGTGTTTGGAAGGGTGACACTTCTGACGATGATACAGGAAGGTAGTAATTAGGTGAAAATATGCAAAAGCCCTGAGAAATGGATGCATAACATTCATGTATTGTGTCCCAAGCACCTGGAAAAGATGCCATTACAGCTGGCTTCGGAAAACACATAAAAATATTAATAATCCCCAAATAACGCCCCCCCCCGAAAGAAAAGCAGTTTAGAAAGTGTACTGTAGCAAATGTGCTTGCACTGAAGGTACCTTCTGTTGAACAGTTCTGCCCACAAGCTGTCTGTAGGATATAGAACATCTCTCGTGCATGCTTGCCACCTTGAAGCAGAGCAGTCGGAAGCGGAAGATAAACAAAAACGAGAAAACAGAATGCAAAAGAAACAAACAAACAAGCGTGAAGAGAAAAGAGAGAAAGAGAGAGAGAGAGAGAGAGAAATGAGGGACAGCCGATCTAAGTTAACCGTCAAAACACATTTAGAAATGAGATTAGCAAACTATGGCCAGAGATTTTCCATGACAGACAACATTAGGACCGCAGGATCAATCACATATTATGGAAGAGAAAGAAACAAATCCAGCCATAGAGCTTAGCTAGCTAAGGCATCATCACCAAAGCGTGAGAGGTAGTACAGTAGTATATTAGAAAAAAGAAGCCATTTCCTTTTCAGCATCGCAAACGCATTTTCCGTTCCCGAGAAGCCGATTCCCTCGTTAGTTTTCTCTTTCTCGCAAACCACAAGCTCCTTCCGCTGCTGGGTTCTCTATGGCTGGGCTTACCGACGATGTCAAACCATAGAGGGATGTTGGCGGGCTGCACCGAGACCACGCCCACGATCTCGGTCACCCTGTCGTTTTCCATCACGGTGAAGTTGTAGAAGGGCTCGTCGAAGGTCAGCGGGATCGGCGACGGCGGCGGTTTCTTCACCCACTCAATGTGTAGCCGGGCGGTCGAAGACTTCTGCGGCCGGCCATTGTCCACTGCTTTTATCTGGGGGGGGGGGGGGATACAGAAGGAAATATTAGCATACGTGGGAGGTAGAAGGGGTTTAGTGCTTCGTTTTGCCAGTTGGGTGACCTTGGGCTAGTCACAGCCCTGATAGTGCTGTTCTGAGCGAGCTCTCTCATCCTCACCTAACTCACGGGGGGGTCTGTTGTGGGGAGAGGGAGGGAAGGCGATTGAAAGCCGCTTTGAGACTCCTTTGGGGAGTGAAAAGTGGGGTACGAAAGCCAGTTCTCCTTCTTCAAGAGAGTACTGTCAGTACAACACTGACATTTCTCTGCATGACATCTGAACAAGGTTGTTTCTCTAAGAGTCATCACCGAACATTCATTTCCCTGTATCAAAAATGGGCATTTTTGGGTAAAGCAACGGAACAGAGTCCTTTGAGAACAACGAAGTTTAATTTTGGACGTAAGCTTCTGTGTGTGTCTGCCCACAGGAAGGACCACATTTGTAATTACCATCAGCCAAAATAGACAGATTTACCTCTACTCTTGGCAAGAGGCCTCTGACTCACAGAACCAGCTGCCAACCACAAGCCCCACTAGGCAAAAGTCACATTGGGAAAGGGAGGTAAGTGTCAGGTAACCACCGGCTCCTGCCCTGAATTGCTTGACAAGAATCCCGGAGGTATCCACGGAGAATTGCTCCACTTATTCCCCCCTGCCTTTCTATTTCCATCCTCTGGGCCAGATTTTCTTCTATCATGCCTTCAGATGCTTTGGCATTTCCAACCTGGAGGTGTTAGCTGTAAATAGTACTATCCTTTGAAGATAAGCACCATCCTGTGTGAACCTGAATGGTGTATGGGGGGAGGGCAGGATCTGCCTCTATAGTTGCCTTTTGATCCCTAATGTTTTTGTCTTAAGCATCACAGGAGTCCTGTGATGCTGTTAGTTCTATCCTGAAATAAACTACTGAGTTTTTTTGCCAAAGCTCCGAGCTTGCCTATTTTGGGGAGATTTACCACAGTATATGACTGTAAGGAGAAGAGGAGAAGAAAAATAATTGGTTTTTATACTCCACTTTTCACTGCCTGAAGGAGTTTCAAAGTGGCTTACAATCGGCTTCCTTTCCTCTCCCCACAACAGACATCCTGTGAGGGAGGTGAGGCTGAGAGAGCCCTGATATCACTGAAGAAGAAGAAGAGTCGGTTCTTATATGCCGCTTTTCCCTACCCGAAGGAGTCTCAAAGTGGCTTACAATCACCTTCCTTTCCTCTCCCCACAACAGGCACCCTGTGAGGGAGGTTCCACAGGGCCTGCAAGATGGAGCTCTTCCTCCAGGTATTCGGTTTAGGTTGGACCTGATAAGACCAGGGAGCCCCTCCTTGAAATAGCCGGCTAACTCCCCAATAACAACTCCCCCCCAAGGAACAGATTTGGGGGGGGGTTTGAAGTGCGGGAAATGGGGTGGGGGGTAGAGTATATTTTTGCTGCTGTGGGAATTGAATTGTAATGGTTGAGATAAATGTGTTTTTACTGTGTGGGGGTGGTTGTCACGTAAATACCAAATGAAGGGGGGTGAGGGATTATGGCTGTACGCATCCTGACTTTGCCATTAAGCTTTGCCTTTAGGAATGTTTTCCTGGGGTGGCTAAAAACCCATAGTTACCCTCAAGAATCAAAGATTGGCGGGGGACACCGACACTATTGCCACTCCTCCTGAAGGCGGCCGCCAATTTATATACAATGTATATACAATCCTGAACAATGGATCTTCGCGCTATTGGTCAGTTTCGGTTTAATTCCTGTGAAAGAACCCTTGCATAATTTTATGGTTGGGGGTCACCATGACACAAGGAACTGTATTAAAGGGTTGCAGCATTAGGAAGGTTGAGAACCACTGCTTTAGAATCATAGAATCATAGAATCATAGAGTTGGAAGGGGTCATAGAGGCCATCTAGTCCAACCCCCTGCTCAACGCAGGATCAGCCCTAAGCATCCTAAAGCATCCAAGAAAAGTGTGTATCCAAACTTTGCTTGAAGACTGCCAGTGAGGGGGAGCTCACCACCTCCTTAGGCAGCCTATTACACTGCTGAACTACTCTGACTGTGAAAAACTTTTTCCTGATATCTAGCCTATATCGTTGTACTTGAAGTTTAAACACATTACTGCGTGTCCTTTCCTCTGCAGCCAACGGAAACAGCATCCTGCCCTCCTTCAAGTGACAACCTTTCAAATACTTAAAGAGGACCATCATGTCCCCTCTCAACCTCCTTTTCTCCAGGCTGAACATTCCCAAGTCCCTCAACCTATCCTCATAGGGCCTGGTCCCTTGGCCCCAGATCATCTTCGTCGCTCTCCTCTGTACCCTTTCAATTTTATCTACGTCCTTCTTGAAGATAAAGAGGTTGCTTTTTTTAGAAGATAAAGAGGTTGCTTTTTAAGGTAGGCAACTTTGGAGCTCTGGCAACCCGGTGGGGACGCCTCAACAGCAGGAACTACGCCTGGGAGGCAGAGCTGTGCTACAATCTTGTGTCCAGAGGGCGTTGTTGTTAAACCAGGTGACTGGAGAGCGCATGAGAGAGAGCTCCCCAGTGTGAGCTGTGATAAAGTCCCCACTTGCACTGTTGTTTGTTCTCAACTTGGAAATCGCTGATGAGTCTTTCAAACAAGATGGGAAGAGGAGGGGAGAGGAAGAGCTATTGATCGGCACGGCACAACACCAAACACCTGTGCCCACTCAATACTTCTGTGGTTTACCATTCATTTAAGTCCCTCCTCCATCTAACCATTGCCAAGCCCCCGGAAAATTGTTCCAGCAACAACAAATTCCAATTAATGTTCAGCGTGGTGCGAAGTCTGCCAAGTCCTCTTTGTGTTCGTTTAAGACGCAGGCTCGGAAAATTCTTCCCCGGATTTGACAAACGGGGCAAGGAAGGCTGTTTGGGCAGAATGGGGATTCCTCAGTTCAACTCACTGAATAGGAGTGATAAAACCCAGCTCTGAATACGAGGCCTGATGACAGAGCTGGGCCTTGCCACTGAAAGGATGTGCCATGGTGAACCTGTTCATCTTTAAAGGAGCCAGAGGACTTTTAATTTGAATCACTCACAAAGTCCAATGTGTCCCATTAGGAGGCCAGGAAACAGAGGAAGGGAGCTGATGGGACCCAGATACATTGGGGTCCAGAGATCGTGGCCACTACTGTGGTCTTAAGATCCCCAGATGGTAGAGTGACACAGTTCTGACAAAATTTCCCCTCTCCACCAAATCCCTGGAATCAAATAGGTTCCCGCTCTGGGAGTACAATAACGCTTAGTCTCTAATCATAGGAAAGTTAGACAAAGTCCCAAGATTTTGAGTGGATCTAAAGTTGTCAGTTCTGGGTTGGGAAATACCTGGAGGGCCAGGGAGGGACCACGGTGGACTATAATGCTATGGAGTCCACCTCCAAAGCAGCCATTTTCTCCAGGAGAACTGATCTCTTCAGTCTTGAGATGAGCTATAATTCCAGGGGATCCCCAGGTCCCACCTGGAGACGCATCCCTAAACTGATCAGCCATCCATGCTGATTCTATGCCAGCTTAAAAGGGTGACAGAGTGAGATTTAAAAAAAAAAAGAAAAACAATGACTGAAAGCTGAAAATAAGCCACAACATTTGTTTCCTCCCAGGACTAAATGCTTACAGTTAATATGTCGTAGCTCCCAGCTGTGAACTGCTTCCTGGAAGAGACCATTCCAGTCTTTGGGTCAATGAAGAACTTCCCATCGTCGTTTCCATCCACGATGCTGTAGGAGATTTCTGCATTGGGACCATCGTCCTTGTCAAAGGCAAAGGCTCGGTAGATGGGCTCCCCTCTCTTTTTCCGGTCTCGTTCGGGCAACTTGATCTGATAGACTTTCTCGGGGAACTGGGGCTTGTTGTCATTTTCATCCAGGACCTGAACAACCAGCCAGACTGTAGACTGACGGGGGGAGACACCTCCATCTGTGACTGTAACCTGGAGAGGGGAGATGAGGACGACAAGAGAGAAGAATCATGCAAAATATATTGCGTTAGGAACGGCTCTAAGTGGACAACAGGTCTATCACTGGTTACAAGTCATGGTGACTAAAAGAAGAAGAGTTAGTTTTTATAGCACCCTTTTCACTACTTTCCCTGGAAACCTTCTCTCTGTGAAGTAAATCCAGATAACAAGAGTGTGCATGGACTT
The DNA here is from genome assembly GCF_049243985.1 of Paroedura picta. NCBI lineage: Eukaryota > Metazoa > Chordata > Lepidosauria > Squamata > Gekkonidae > Paroedura > Paroedura picta. The sequence continues at coordinate 12,258,391 of NC_135374.1, read as the reverse complement.
CCTGATACGTGTTTAATATTAAGAGCACCAACAGGGTGTGGGTGATTTGGTTGACACTCATCATGCTGGACAACTGGGTGGGTGGGTCTGGCCATTCCCCCATGCTCCGTTCCTCACAGTCCCCTCCCTGCGAGTTGTTATAAACTCTGTATTTTTGGCTCTGCAACTTTAATCTCAATCACCTTTTCCAACGCCTCTGTAATATTAAAATACATGTTGGAGGATCTGAACGTGTCCCTCTGACATGACAAGTTGTCTGATCCTCAACTCAACTCAACTCAACTCAACTCAACTCAACTCAACTCAACTCAACTCAACTCAACTCATTCATTCATTCATATTTTTATACTGCCTTTCCCTATGGCTCTGGGCGGTTTACATAGAACGTTGTACCAAATGACATAGAACATTATAACAATCTGTCTGGTAACAATCATAACATAACATAACATGAACAACAACACTGACATATCCCCGGGGAGATCAAATTGGTCAGTCCTGAGAGGGGGGACCAGGAGATGTTGGTCAGCCTCAAGCGAATGCCTGGTGGAGGAGCTCCCTTTTGCAGGCCCTGTGGAATTGTGGGAGTTCAGGCAGGCTGAATGACTCCGTATGGTGGCAAGAAGTGATTTATTTTGAAGAAATGAATATATTCTCCAAACTTTGCAGAGATATTTCTTAGTGTGACGGTTCAGAGATGCTAGCGGGTGGAGAAATAAAAAGCAGAGCTAAATAGCTATGCAGCAGTTAACCAGGAAGGTAATCAATGTGACGATGGAGGTCAGCACGGCCAGACTGAGAAAAAATGTTTTTTCTCTAAAACATAAATTTCTGCCCTGATGGGAAACTGGTATGTTAGCAGCTATTTGCAGAAACATAATCTAAGCTGCTTTAAAGCCAGACAAAATTCCATTTCAACCTCAGTGCTTTACTGTTATAAAAGTTATTGTTGAAACGGGAAGGATAACGTTGAAATATATATGGATTTTACTTTTTTTTAAAGGATAGACATTACTTTTATCTCCTGGTAGGTGTCTGAGCTTGCATTATTTATTTCTATGATACTTCACCATTAAATTATGAGCCGTTCTGCTTAAGGCTGCAGGCCAGTAAGGTAGCTTAACCCCTCCTTGGCCAGCCACCTTCCTAATGGTCTCTCCTTTGAACTACAGCATGATCTAAGATCTCTTCTCTCTAGCTTTACTACAGGCCCTTCCACATTACTTGCAGTCACCCAACAGAGTTATGCAATTATTAAGCTGTCAGGTCCGACACAAAGAGCCAGAGATCCTTTTGGAGCATAAGAAAAAAACTGAACACCTACACAGTCTTTGGTCTTCTGAGCCAGTTTGGTGTAGTGGTTAGGAGTGCGGACTTCTAATCTGGCATGCCGGGTTCAATTCTGCGCTCCCCCACATGCAACCAGCTGAGTGACCTTGGGCTCCCCACAGCACTGATAAAACTGTTCTGACCGAGCAGTGATATCAGGGCTCTCTCAGCCTCACCCACCCCACAGGGTGTCTGTTGTGGGGAGAGGAATGGGAAGGCGACTGTAAGCCGCTTTGAGCCTCCTTTGGGTAGGGAAAAGCGGCATATAAGAACCAACTCTTCTTCTTCTTCTTCTTCTTCTTCTTTGATTATTATACATATGCAGATTGCTGTCTGCGGTAGGTGAGGTCCCTGGTGTGGTATGTTTTCATACGTGTCTGAAATCTTCCTTCTGCAATGCTCTCCTGGTAGAAATTACCCATTATGAGCTCTTGAGTAGCACTGAGAGGCAACAGCAACAGGTATATCATACAGGTCCTGCAGAGTGCAGAGGGTTGGACTAGATGACCCCAGAGTTCCCTTCCAACTCTGATTCTATGATTCTATGTATCTGCCTTGTTTTCTCTACTTGAGCTAAGAGCATCACAGGAATATGTGGCAAGTAAAATGCCAAGGAATGCCCACCAGCGGATCCAAAGCAAAGCTTCTTTTTAACCTTAAAAACACTGCAGCTTACTTAATCATGAGCCTGACCTGATTGGGCCAGGCTAACCAAACCTTGTCACAACTTGGAAGCTAAGCAGGGATAGCCTTGGTTACCATTTGGATGGAAGACCATCAGGGAGTATTAGGGTCGCTGTACAGAAGCAGCCAATAGCAAATCAACTCTGATTTTCTCTTGCCATGAAAATCCTTAGGGATATAGCGATCTCTTTTTAAAAATGCACTCATGGGAAAGATGAAATAATTGTGAACGGCTTGCACCAAAGCAGGGATGCCCGACCAGGGGTCCATGGGAGTTCTGAAGGGGGTCCGTGGGAGCTCTGGAGAGGCATGGTATGAAGGAGGCTCCTACTGTTCTTTCTATGACCGTTTATGCACTGGGAACTTCACTGCCCCAGCTCTCATACAGGAGCAAAAATCGGGGGCAGATGAGGTGCACCAGGCCAAATGGTCCCCCGTGCGGGTGCAGGAAGAGGTGGGGCAACCTGCCACGACTAAAACTCCAGCCTGCATTCCAGCATGAAACCTCCAGTGCATAAACGGTCTATGTGAGGCTGGTAAAGACAGGGAGAGAGCAAAAGGAAGGGTAAGCGTGTGGGGAGTGATGTCATTTCCGGGGGCAGAGTGATGTCATTTTCGGGGACAGGGTGGGGGAGTGTACTTAGCTGGAGTGTACTTGCAAGGACTCAAGTTTGGGAAGGGGAATGATAGAAGTGGCCAGTTCCGTAGCTTGTGGCCATGTACATTAAAGCAGGATGGGAAAAGTCACAGACCCTCTCCAGAGCTTCTGTGGACCCCCAGGGATCTGTGAAACCCTGGCTGGGAATCACTGCCCTCCTGACTTGAGTCATATTGTCATGGTGGAGTACAGAGAGAGGGGTTCCTACAGATAGGGAGTAGGGTCCCACCAATAGGGCTTTAAAAGGGAAACAAAGCTTGACACAGATCTTTGAGGATGCCTGCTTGATCATAGGAGTGGAAGACTTTTATCAGCAGTAGCTGATCTGGGAATTTTACAAGAGGTTATTTCCTCAAACTTTCATGCGGAGGCGTCTATTAGCTTCACATCCTCCGCAAAACGTAATATGATATGCAAGGCGGAGCTGGTAAGCTGCCTGAGGTTCAACCTGCTAAAAAAACCCAGGAAACAGCAGTTTTATGTCAGGGGAAGAAGGAAATTTCTTGCAATTTTCGTGTCTTCTCAAATTGTCCTTATTAATCAACAGGGGGTGGAGGTAGCAGCATCCTTTGAAAATGAATGAACTTCCAAGATTTTGATGGATGTGACACCCCAAAAGGAGGGGAGGGGGGGAAGAATGATTCCACACCTGCAAGTCAGAATTAGTTAGAGCTAATACTGCACAAGATCTTTCTCTGAAGAACAGATGATATAAAGTTGGCACCAAAGCAAGAAGAAAGAGTAAAAGAAACAGCAAATGCAAACAAAAATGTGTGGGTTGACAAAAAAATTGGAAGATGTAGCAAGATCAACGCTGGGAGGAGGCGGGAGGCTGACGGCGTTGTTTAAAACCACACACAAAAAAAGCGTCTGCATAAGGTGAGAGTCTTGCTGCTTTTTCTTTGTGCGGAATGGTCCTGTGTTTCCCTTCATTCCTCTGTATATCCATCCATCTATCTATAACATTTTGTTCTATACAAGGCATACATTCCAGCTATGAGATGATATCCTTGGCATGATTATATCCATGATTCTGAAATTGCAGAATTCTGCAGATACATTTTGCTAATCAAATACCAAACTCTATTCCTTCGAGTAGCTCAGGAGGACATAAATAACTCCCGTTTCTTCCACGTTATCCTTATTACATCCTGACGCGATAAGTGACTGAACCGAGGTCCTTGGAGTGGATGATCGCAGGAGATTTTGCAGTGTTCATTACATCAATATTTTCCCTATGGTTCCTAATTAATATTTCTATGGATAACAAATATTTCTATTAATAATAGGATTTCAATGCCTGAGTAAGCTTCATTTTGACTCAGCATTTAAATTCCCAACACACAGAAGTATGAAACATTCAAATTTAATAGTGACTGCCATGGAAATTTTGGCTTACATCATTCTGAAATTTTGCTATGTGAGCGCTTGTATTTTTAGGGACTGATGCCAAGCGGTTAGAAAACAAAATAATTAAAAACTAGGCCTAATGATGTTTTGAAAATATTAAAATTTCCATAGATCTTAAGCAAAGAATGCCTAGATTGGATGCTTTAGGATGCTTAGGGCTAATCCTGCATTGAGCAGGGGGTTGGACTAGATGGCCTGTGTGGCCCCTTCCAACTCTATGATTCTATGATCCTATGATTCTAAGTGGGTTTTATGCAATTTGCCACAAAATCACATAGTAAGATCAGCAGAACCATTTTTTAATGCTCAAGTCTAATTGTCTCAGAATATTCAATTTGGACGAAATTTAGAAGGCATTCCCTTGGATTCCACTGATGGAAGGAATTTTTGTCAGTGAACCCATTCTGCTAATCTGAGCCAGAAAAATATCCACGAAAAATCTCTAAGTATTTTTAGGATATTAATTCAGCCAGATATAGTTTTCATTATTTCTTGACTTATTGAAATGGCCTAAGCCAAAAATTTCACATTTGCAATTTTTTGAGATCACTGGATAATTGCAGCAGAAGTGCAGTTTAAAGGGCTTACAGTCCCTTTAACAACCTTCAAGATGAAAACAGATTGGAGAAGGTATTTAAATACTTGCAAAAGACATTTAAATTTCAAAGGGACCATGTTCCCTTTAAAGTATAGATGCCTTTCCCCTCTCCATTAAAAAGAATGGAGAGTGGGGGCACCTACTATGGGGACCGATAAAATTGGACACCGTTTTTTTTCAAACTTGTGCTTTTTTTAAAGAAGAGGCCTCACAAAACAGCTCCCCTGAATCCTAAATACCCCCAGATCAATTCCTCATAGGCTATAATAATATCAAAAAAATCAGTATTTCTGAATATTTACCAAATCCAAATACCATACTGGTACTGGGATTCAATATATCAGAAAATACTTATATTTTTCAAATTCAGTGTATGAACTAGAAAAATACTGTGTTTTTTTTTTTTTGCAAATACCTAAATGAAGCCAGACTTTCTCACCTCCCCCTTCCACTGTGGCCCATGATGCCCCCGGATATGCTGCTCCTGGGGGAAAAGAAAGCCCAGGAACAGCATGAGGAGCAGTTGGTGATCAATACCACTGGGGAAGAGGGAAGAAAGATTGGGTAACATCATTCCTTCTTCCATTAGTACACATTTTCTGTTGGATTCCACCAACCGTTCCGTCATGGACGGCTTCCATGCCCTCACATTTCATGAGACTCTGAGGAGATTCTTTTTTAATTTGCCATTTCACATCAATGGGAAACAATTCAAGATTTAATCAAAACAGAAACCAAGTGACTGCTCTTGAGTCCAGGATGAGGCAAATCAAAGAGTCAAAAGGAGCCACACCATTTCTCCTCAGGAAACATCCAGTGACCATTCTCCTGGGTTATATCTGCTCACTGCTCACCTTGTTTTTACTATCCCATCTGCCTTCTCAATACATTTCATGAGCTATGTATTCCCCTTTGCCCATGAGGGGAAAAAACATAATCTCACGGTCCTCCTGAGAGAAAAAAAGTCCACTTCGCTTCATGCTCTCCAGGTGAACATCAACTAGCAACTGGCTCTCAAGCAACTCAGCTAGGAGCTACCTATAAGCCATTTCCAGAATGCATCTTTTCATAAAAGACTCCACCTGCATTTAGCTGCCTGTGTCGTTCCAGCTTCGGCAGCCTGTGAAGCTTTTACATCGAGTATCGATAAGAGGAGACGTTCTTCTCTAACTCTGACTGACTCTACTTTGGCAGATAATAGTTGTTCAAAACCTCTTGTCTGTGCACTTCAGGGGATAAAGTACCTCCCAGCCTGACTCCTCTCCCAGTCCTTGCTCCTGCTGAGCAGTACGCGCACACTACAAAGCTCATCACATTACCATCTTCTCCCAGGCTCATCTGCTCCTCATTTGCTATTCACGTACCTTGCTTGATTCCAATCTGCACAGCCAGCGGGAACTAAACACCTTCCTTCAAAGTTTCCTTCAATTTATGGTGATTGCTATAGAATTCTCATCTCCTCCCTTTCAGACAGGCAGGCCCAAATTTATGGAATAGTCCATGGGACCTTGAGCAGCATTTCTTCCGAGAGCAAAGGCAATTTCGATTTAGCCGTCTCCTTTGACTTCTGGAACCCAGAGCAATGACCCTCCCCGCAAACAGCCTTTCTTCTGCCGCCTATCCTTTTTTTTTTTTTTTTTGCATATCTATGAAAAGCCTTGTTATTTTGCAAACTAGGAAAGTATGCAGTTTTACACAGAAACAGCGGCGTCTACTTGCTCTAGCAAGTCTAAGTGTGCTTGCTCAGAACCACTGATTTCAATGCGACTTACTCTCGGGTAAGCACGCACAGGGATGGAGCTAAACCTGCATCAGCCAGTCAACTAGTCGGCAATTCTACACGGTACTGTCCCCAGTCCTGGACTAGGATCTTATGAGCAACATCAGGATAGGTTATATTCTGGATTTTAAGGTAAAGTAGGTTTTATATTATATGCATTTTATATTGTACAAATGCTTAAATATGATGTGATCGGCCCTGAGTCACTTGAGACTGGGCAGAAGGAAGGAAGGAAGAAAGGAAGGAAGGAAGGAAGAGAGAGAAAGAAAGAAAGAAAGAAAGAGGAAGGAAGGAAGGAAGGAAGGAAGGAAGGAAGGAAGGAAGGAAGGAAGGAAGGAAGGAAGGAAGGAAGGAAGGTGACAGAGAACAGAAACAAAGAAAAGAATAACAGAAGGAAGGAAGCTCAGTTCAAGATGAAGTTACAGATCGTCGCAGTGCCTGGGATACTGAGGCCGCACGGAAACCTTTGCTGAATAACTTAAATGGAAGAATCACCTTTGATGACACACAATTTATTTTCCGAGTAATCTCCTTCTGATAAGAATCGTTAGATTTTTGTTAACGTGGCAATGGAAGACCGATGAAATGTTGGTGTGCCAACTCTGAAGCTTCTTGTTGAAGGCTCACTGTTCCCCTCAAGCGGCTTTAGGGATGCAACCAAGAAGCAGAGAACGATGGGAGCCCCACGCAACTTTTTGAATGACAGGCAGGATCAAATGTGCAAATGGCCATGAGCAATGTATGGCTGTGAAAGTTGGGCCATAAGGAAGGCCGAGCGTCAAAGAATTGAGGCTTTTGAATTCTGGTGCTGGAGAAGACTCTTGCGAGTCCCTTGGACTGCAAGGCGAACAAACCGGTCAGTCCTAGAGGAGATCAGCCCTGACTGCACCTTAGAAGGCCAGATCCTGAAGATGAAACTCAAATACTTTGGCCACCTCATGAGAAGGAAGGACTCCCTGGGGAAGAGCCTAATGCTGGGAGCGATCGAGGGCAAAAGAAGAAGGGGACGACAGAGAATGAGGTGGCTGGACGGAGTCACTGAAGCAGTAGGTGCAAACTTAAATGGACTCCGGTGAATGGTAGAGGACAGGAAGGCCTGGAGGATCATTGTCCATGGGGTCGCGATGGGCCGGACACGACTTAGCACCTAACAACAACAACATGAGAGTAAGGTGGAAGGGGGAATCCTTAAAGAAAGACCGAGGCAAGGTACAGGCTGGGTGGGACATTTCTGTGGTGGGAAGCAGTAACAAGCTAAGAGGTAAGCCGAGTTACATTCTCTGCTCTGGGTTCTTAGTATTTAGAATGCTCCAGAAGGACCCTCCCAGTGGTGTACTGGTTAAGAGCGGCAGTTTCTAATCTGGCGAGCAGGGTTTGATTCCCCACTCCTTCCCATGCAGCCAGCTGGGTGACCTCGGGCAAGTCACAGTCCTGAAAGTGCTGTTCTAACTGAGCAGTCCTATCAGGGCTCTCTCAGCCTCACCTCCCTCACAGGGTGTCTGTTGTGGGTAGAGGAAGGGAAGAAGATTGTAAGCTGCTTTGAGACTCCTTTGGACAGTGAAAAGCAGGGTATAAAAACCAACTCTTCTTCTTCTTCCTCTGAAAAGGCATGGGAAGCATGGATGGGATGAGCCCTGTATTAGAAATATTCTAGTATTACTTTTTCTCCTGGGCATCCCTAAAGGAAGGGACATATTAATTGAACATTGATATTTTTATTCTTTTGGATGTCTTTGTCCACTGTTTCTCAGAGGAGTGCTAAGAATAAACACAATTCTGGGGACGGAAGGGAAGGGGGGAAGGGAAGAGTAATATACCTTCTTATAAGCTGTCTTGGTAATGCGACAGGTCAGAAAATAATATGGTTCATAATATTCCTCTGTTTCTGGGCATCCTGAATTCCTCAGGCTAGGAGAGAGAAATTGCTTTTTTTGTGGGTACACTTTACTGTACTTGACATGTTAGTCCTTCGGTTACTTTTCCTTCTGAAGTGATGCCCTGGTGAATACCTGAAATATTAGGTCTACTGGTAACAAAATAAGTAATACTTTACTGTCAGAATCAGTTGGTTATGCTAGAAGGAAAATCCCTGTTTCTAAACAAGCAAACAACATAAGAGAGAAAGGCGACAGCTCTCTGCAAATTGACTTGTAAGCTGGGCTTTGTGGGCTCAAGAAGGCATAGACTCAGTTTTTTGGCTTTACGAAGAGACCACAGATTTATTAACATTTAAACATCTTAACTCCAAGAGTGTTGGCCAAGCATGGAGGATGAGAGCCTGCGTAACATGGTCAGCCAACCACTCCTTTTCTAAACCATAACAGCTCACTGGGAAGCCCGAGACATTCTCCTGCCGACCCCAGGTCCCTTGCCGTTGGATTCATCCCCAGGGAGGTATATCACCTGGGGTGCTGTTGGACGTGCATACCTCCATTGGCCCATCCGAAACCACCTGGCCTCTTGAACCTCTTTGCCTTCCCTAGTTGGGGTTGGCCCAGTTCACAGCCTGCCACCTCTTAAGGAGGTCCCTATGAGATATAGTCAAGTGCCCCTGACCTGACTTCTCCTTCCAAAGCAGGCTCATCCCCATGTCCCAATCCGCCAGCTGTGACAATAAGAATCATGGAACCAGAGAGTTGGAAGGGATCTCCTGGGTCATCTAGTCCAACCCCCTGCACTATGCAGGACACTCACAACCCTATTGCTCATCCACTGTAACCTGGCACCCCTTTGAAGAGTCACAGAATCTGAAATTTCACAGAATTAATACCAACATTCCAGCAATAAACCCATGCAAAACATCAATAACATGGGATAGGGGTGGGAAACGCTTTGCTCGGCCACTGGGAGAAGGGCGGGCTGCGAGCATGTGGTTCCTTTTATAGCCGCGTGCCTGCCCCCCCCTCCCCACACTCACACAGCATGCTTTACACATGCATGCGCCTTCTGCAGCCTGCCCACCGCCACCTCAATACCGGCTCAGGTAAGAAACTTAAGTCATCCTTGTCCTGATGGCAAGTCAGCATGTTTCCCTCTACTGGGATTCGTGAGCAGTGTTTTAAAAAAAGCACCAAGACCTAACACTTCTAGTTGCAATGAGGTCTTTAACTTTCTGTGTGAGAACCGCATCGATCTATTTCAGCCAGCTCCTGTGGCAGGTGTGATGTGTATTCTATAACTATCAAGGTTCTCTCAGTCACTGCAAAGTTGCACCACAAAAACTGCAGTTTTGTATCAACCTTCAAAGCCTCAAGTGAGGCCCAAGTGGACCGAAAGCTTCTTGTGTTATTTTTACAAAGCAACTTCCCGAATGCACAATGGATGTTAGTTATAAATCAGGGGTTCCCAATCTTTTTCAGGCCCAGGTTCCACAAATTCATGCTCAATGCCCCCATCCTACCCTCTACAAAGCATGGTTCAGAATGATGCACTTACATGTGTCCTGCAATATGTGTATTAAGCCATGGGGAATTAGCTGAGCAGCAAGAGGTGTGTGTGTAACAGCATCTAAGGATCAAATGCCTGTGTTTGCGAGGTAATTAAACCCTTAAGAGTTCAAGGCAGAAAACAGTATTAGAAAGAAAATAATTTAAGCATAAATATATCTAACACACCTATCAAGCAGCTGTATAGAGAAGAATCAGGGAGGGAAAAGAAGGTTCCGTATGATTACCGTTCCTGTAGAGTAGAGAGTCAGAGATCAGCCACATGAGCCAGTGTGATGGGAGGGTCTAAGGGATCCTGAGTTGGAAAGCACTCTGAGTAGCTGTGTACAGCCATGGTTTTTATAGGTTTTTGGGCAGGAGGCTATGTGATGTGGCCCAGGTGAGCACATGATGGAATTTTCCATGGGTCAGGATGTTGGGCAATGCCCTGGCCAGATCCGGAGATGTTTGTTGATGTGCTTAGACAAAGGCGTTAATGGGTCTAAGAAAAGGGAGTCATCATGTCTCAATAGGTCTGACTGCAGGGTTTGGGGAAGAGATTTCCCATTGCAGAGGGGCCAAGTAGTTGTCATATAAAAGAAGAAGAAGATGAAGATGAAGATGAAGAAGAAGAAGAAGAAGAAGAAGAAGAAGAAGAAGAAGAAGAAGAAGAAGAAGAGTTGGTTCTTATATGCTGCTTTTCCCTACCTGAAGGAGGCTCAAAGCGGCTTACAGTCGCTTTCCCATTCCTCTCCCTGCAACAGACACCCTGTGAGGGAGGAGAGGCTGAGAGAGCCCTCATATTACTGAAGAAGAAGAAAAGTTGGTTCTTATATGCTGCTTTTCCCTACCTGAAGGAGGCTCAAAGCGGCTTACAGTCGCTTTCCCATTCCTCTCCCCGCAACAGACACCCTGTGAGGCGGGTGAGGCTGAGAGAGCCCTGATATTACTCAAGAAGAAGTGGAGTTGGTTCTTATATGCTGCTTTTCCCTACCCGAAGGAGGCTCAAAGTGGCTTACAGTCGCTTTCCCATTCCTCTCCCCGCAACAGACACCCTGTGAGGGAGGAGAGGCTGAGAGAGCCCTGATATTACTGAAGAAGAAGAAGAGTTGGTTCTTATATGCTGCTTTTCCCTACCTGAAGGAGGCTCATAGCGGCTTACAGTCGCTTTCCCATTCCTCTCCCCGCAACAGACACCCTGTGAGGGAGGAGAGGCTGAGAGAGCCCTCATATTACTGAAGAAGAAGAAGAGTTGGTTCTTATATGCTGCTTTTCCCTACCTGAAGGAGGCTCATAGCGGCTTACAGTCGCTTTCCCATTCCTCTCCCCGCAACAGACACCCTGTGAGGGAGGAGAGGCTGAGAGAGCCCTCATATTACTGAAGAAGAAGAAGAGTTGGTTCTTATATGCTGCTTTTCCCTACCCGAAGGAGGCTCAAAGTGGCTTACAGTCGCTTTCCCATTCCTCTCCCCGCAACAGACACGCTATGGGGTGGGTGAGGCTGAGAGAGCGCTGATATCACTGCTCGGTCAGAACAGTTTTATCAGTGCCATGGCGAGCCCAAGTTCACCCGGCTGGTTGCATGTGGGGGAGCGCAGAATCGAACCCTGCTTGCCAGATTAGAAGTCCACACTCCTAACCACTACACGAAACTGGCTCTCTACCAAACTGGCTCTCTAACAAAGAGATTTGCCTAGGAGCCTCTGGGCAAACTGGTTTTAGCTGGTCCACTAAATCAGCAATACACTGGGGTGGTGGTGGTGGTGGGGTTTAGGAGGAAAGCAATCTTGAGTCAGGAGGTACCTGTGTCAGGCAGAGACTGCCTTTCTGAACCTGTGACCAAGAGCAAGCTCTTTAAGGTGGAGTCTGACCTGACTTGGCAGACTTTAACAGTGCCATGGCTTTGGCATAAGCCTAGACCAGGGGTAGTCAAACTGCGGCCCTCCAGATGTCCATGGACTACAATTCCCAGGAGCCCCTGCCAGCGAATGCTGGCAGGGGCTCCTGGGAATTGTAGTCCATGGACATCTGGAGGGCCGCAGTTTGACTACCCCTGGCCTAGACTATAGAGGAGTGCCATTGGTTATGGAAGACAGTATGCTAGTTGGGGAGGCAGCGGTCCTGCCATGCGTAACACAATCCACTAAGGAAGTTGCTAACTACAAAGCTACAAACTATAACAATTAATTGCACATTTACCCAAAATTCAATTAAAAGGAGCTCTTTTGCCACGCTTACAGTTAAGGCCAATTGAACAGCTGAACAATCATTGTGTATTAATGAACTGGGCTTCCCTCCCGGTCCTTTGCCCAACCCCCCCTTGACTTCTGCCTCCTGGTACCATCTTGCTAGCAACATTGCCATTTTACAATCACGGTATGGGTGCTGACAGCTGCTTAATTTATGGTTGTAACATTTTAGATGTTTTTATTGTTTCTTAATAATGTAACTTTTATTTTCATTCTTACTATATATTTAAAATGTTGTTTGCCGCCCTGAAATGGCTAGTCCAAGAGGGGTGGTATATAAATCAACATAATCTGTTCCCCTTAATATTTCTTGTAAGGCCTAGGAGGAGGAGCTGGTCTCATGGCTTAAGTGCTACTCAGCATTTAACACCCAACTCAGGCCGACTGTCCTGCCCCTGAATGCCTCCTCCAACAACTGGCTTGCCTGTCTGTCCAGCAGCCAGCCAATTGCCTTCTATCCCCCACCCCTGACCACCCCCTTCTCCTTCCACTTCCCTCTGAGGCTCGGAGGCTGCAGATCCCTGCCCCAGGAGAGCTGCCCCTGCTGGTGAGTTCCCTAACAGCTGCCTGCAGCCTTTCCAAGTCCTGGGAGGAGGGAGAGGCTGTCCACAGAGTTCTTCTAGTCCATGCCAATCTAGCACCCATTGTATTCCTGAATGCAATGGACTTTGTCCCTAGTAAATACATAAAAACTTACTGGTTTAATTTATTCAACGAAATTGATGTGACTGATCCAGCGACACCAGCTTTTCAAAGTCTGATAGCTTCCCCAAACACGTTATCCTGGGCTAAGTCGAGCTCTGGTGGAGTGTTTACTTAAACCTGCAATTGTTTCCACCAGATTTCAGCACTGTGCTGAAACCTGAAGTGCCATCTGTCATTTTTAAGGTCTATTGAAAATAAGTGAACAGCGTAGTCAAAGAAGCCCACCTCCGCCGCTCCTCCATGCCTCCTTGCCACTTAGCACCTCCCAGGTAATCCCACTGCCCCCCAGAGAACAGAAATTTGGGAACCGCTGTTATATCTGCATGCCAAGCTTAATAATTCTATAACTCTTAATGTTGTTCTCAAGTTCCCACTATGTAGCTAATCTTGTTTTGAGTGATGATCCCCCTACCTGTGTTAGCACGGTAAAGTTTCCCCTGCCTTTGAAAAATGAGTTAAAGGGAAGACAAAATTGAAGGGTACCATGTTTATTCCACACAATCCCAGCGTGAATCCGAGGGCTTCTGGTGGATATATTTTATGACAATTCTGACCATTTTATGACAATAAAAACACCATTTTACGGCAATACAAATTATGACAATTCTGGAGCTTTGCGTCCATGACGGCTGGTGTAGAACAGGCATTTGGGTCGAAATGATATGTTATTTTGTTAAACTAGAGGAAGAGAAATATCAGCGGGATCCTAAATTCTCGCTGTGTTGTCTATTTTAGCAGCTCAATACTGATTTTAAACTCTGTGTACCGAAGCCCATTTTGGCTGGATGGGTACATTGTGGTCGAGGCGACAATCCAACAGGACAGAAATCTCTGCCCTTCAACCCGCTCAGAAAGACACACACAAACTCCAACAGGAGTGGTTTGTTTTTGCGGGGCCTCGAGCACCAGAGCCAGCTTAAGGATTTCCAGGGCCCTAGCAGAGTACATCTGTGGTGGGAGCAGTCAGAAGGGGGCGGAGGGGTCCCCCACAGTGAAAAGGGGCATCACTCCGAGTGTCCTTAAAGAGGGAAAATGGGGGAGGAGAGAGGCTACAGCCCTGATCCATGGGGAGAAGGCACCATGCAGGGCCCCAGAAACATGGGGCCCTTAGCACGTGCTACATGGATAAACTGGTCATGGCCCACCAGTCTGGCTGGGTTAACTGGGTCAGCCCATGTCTGGAGTTGCTATTATAGGCACAGGAAGAAAGCCCACGGTGCCTATATCACGTAACTGAAAGCAATGCAGCATTAGCAAATGAGAAGTCCGTGGCCAATGCACGAGGACCTTAAATGTTGTAAAAATAACATAACACAGCGCTAAAGATACACTTCAGATAACACGGAAAGCTTGTAAAGGCAAGCAGCGAAAGACGCCCTGCTGTTTGTGAATCTTTGAAATGCTGGAACATATATTGGGAGGAGGGGGGGAGAGAAGTGTAGAGATTTAATAAATCAGAAGGCCCTTACGGACGCCTCTCTGTCTGGGAAGGCATCGAGCATGGCGAATGCCCCGGAGGGAGATGCAATAAGAAGGAGGACTGTTGTACCAGCCTTATTTGTGCTGGTGGGTGGGGACAAAACAAATCCGCCACAGAACTGAAGAAGCATGCGGCCGAGTAAGAAAAATCCGTGAACCCTAGCTAATCTCTGAGTATATTCATCGAAAAAAAGGCAGCACCGCTGACAGTGAGATATAACAGAGTGCTCCAGATTGCGTCTGTCGCTAACAAACGACAACTGCAAACAATGTTCTCCTAGCTCCGCCGTTCTGAGTTGAATCGGGACGGAACAAGCGCCCGTTTGCCTAATTTAGAGCAAATTAATTATATTTGCCTGTGAAATATTCAATTAAGTGTTGCTAGGACAAGGCAACGGATAGGACGATTAATTCCAAATTAAAATGGAATAAGGGCCCACCTGGCCAGAGTTTGCTTCTGTTAACCTCTCTGACGGGTGGGAAATGGGCGAGGAAGTCTTAGACTGTACTAACTAATCAACGGTTGGCCCAATCAGGGAAGCAGGGGCGACTCTCCAGGTTTTTCTTAGCTGCTGCTACAAATAGAAGGAGGGGTTGGAATAAGGCTGCCCATTTCTGCTTGGGAAAGACCGGTTTGGAGGTGGAGCCTGGAGAGGAAGGCGAAGGACTCCAATGGGATAGAATGTCATTGAGTTCACCTCCCAAAGCAGCCATTTATTCCATCTATGTCATCTGGACATCAATTTGGGAGAGATCCAGCCCCCACCAGGAGGCTAACAACCCTACGTAGGAGGCTAATCCCATGAACTCCATGCTGCTCTCCATGGGAGTACCCATGGAGCACCGATCACCTTCTGTGTTGCTGTCTCCATGCAGAAACTAGTTGTCACTTAGTGCTATAGAATGGCAACATTGAAGCAAATCTTAAATGGTGCCTGGGCAAACTTCTTTTCCATATCTTCTTCCATGAAACCCTGTTTTGTTTTCTTCCCGCTCCTGAATGTCTTATCTTCTTATCCCATTGATCAGAAAGTCTCCTCCTATAGGGTTGCAAGGCCTGTATCACCGACAATGTGGTGAGGTCAATTCTGGCGAGTGTGAGAAGTGATGCCCTCACATTCTAGGTGACATTCTAGGATTTGGGTGAAAACTCTATGATAGAAGTCATTTTTACCATAGAGTTTTTGTCCCCAAACCAGAGGATCCCTGCATTAACAATGGTATCTTGTCATCATTTCCAGTTCACTCCAGAAGTGATGCTGCGGTGTAGCAGGCCAAGGCCCATTTTTCCTGTCAGTCAGTCCCCCTCTGGCCAGCTAACTGGCATGAAGGGGGAGAGGACCAGAGTGGGGGAATCCCCGGCCCCTAATGGTTTAGTGCTTAAGAGTTTGGTCTTTTGAGTGGCTTCTAACCTGGAGATACGGGTTTGATTCCCCACTCCTCCACATGCAGCCAGCTGGGTTAGCTTAGGCCAGTCACAGTCCATATACGGCTGTTTTCATAGAACAGTTTCTCTCAGAGCTCTTTCAGCCCCACCTCCTTCACAGGTAGTCTGTTGTGGGGAGAGGAAGGGAAGGTGGTTGGAAGCTGCTTTGGAACTCCTTCAGGGGCCCATGGGCATTGTAGTCCATGGACATCTGGAGAGCCACAGTTTGTCTACCCCCGCCATGTGACTGCAGACCAGTATATATACATTAAGGCAGCGGTAGTCAACCTGTGGTCCTCTAGATGTCCATGAGCCCCTGCTAGCGTTTGCTGGCAGGGGCTCGTGGAAATTGTAGTCCATGAACAACTGGAGGACCACAGGTTGACTACCCCTGCATTAAGGCACACTGAAGAGGCAAACATTTGCTTTACACATTTTTAGTATGTCCTTTCACCAGTTTATCCTCACAACAAGCTTAGGGGTAGGTTGGGCTAAGAATAACTGGCCCAAGGTGATCCAATTTGTTTTATAGTGAGTAGAACTTTGAACTTGGATCTCCTCAGGCTGAGCCTGACTTTCTATTCATTACATAACCCTAGTTCTCTGGGGTTACACAAGCTACTTCAAGTTCTGGGAGTGACCCTGGATGAGAGATAAGAGATATTTTAAATGCACAAGAATATCTGTCTTTTCTTCTGGGGAACAACACAGACAAAGTTGTGCCTGAAGCTAAACGTCTCTACAAGAGGGCACCAGATTATGGCTTCTTATGGCTTGCATATGAATGAATGAATGAATGAATGAATGAATGAATGAATGAATGAATGAATCACTCACTCACTCACTCACTCACTCACTCAATCAATCAATCAATCAATCAATCAATCAATCAATCAATCAGATTTGTTTCCCGCCACTCTTGGCACACTGCCTTGTGGCGGGTTACACCACAAAACCCCACAATGCAATAAAACCCCATTAAAATCCCGTAAAAGAACTGACCAAGAAGAACTGAACTTCTGAAACAGAAGTTCTCTGAAATAACTTCTGCATTTCCCAGAAATGAAACTGCCATACAATTAAGGTTAAGTTTGGGTGACTGGTAAGTGGCCCCTCCCCTCATTGATTTGGGCTTGCCGCAAGCCCAGGGGAAACTCAAGCAGAACGAAAGCCGTATGTGGTCGGGTGTAGCCCCAGCATCTCATAACTTTATTCGGCACAGACCAAATTCAACAGAACCAGAGACTATTTCAGGATGACTCCGCAGGAGACTTACAGCAAGAATTTCACAACAGCCGGTTTCCCTACATAAGCAAAATTAAATTAACAGGTCAGCATTTTAGAATACAAACTTAAAGCTTTTTGCAATGTCTAAACACACTGGCAGCTTTCATCTTACAAGCAAACCAGGCCCCTGTGAGACTGAAAATCCTTGAGCTGGCAGGATAGCAAACCAACCTCCCAAAGTTGCCTAGAACCTTCTGTATTATTAGAGGCCACATAGCTTACAGCAAAGCCAAAAGAAAGAAAGAAAAGAAAACTGTGGTTGTCGATCATTCCTTTATGAATTGACTTGTATACTGCCCATCCACACGTGGGCTCAGGGTAGTTTCCAGCAAGAGCTTAAAACAATATATAAACAATTATCTGTTCCACATAATATATTTCTGGTAAGGGCTTGGAGGAGGAGCATGTCTCATGGCTTAAGTGCCACTCAGCGCTTAACACCCACTCAGGGCAGCAGTCCCGCCCCTGAGTGCCTCCTCCTCCAACCGGCTTGCCTGTCTGTCCAGGGGCCAGCCAATCGCCTTCCGTCCCCCACCCCCTCCTCCAAGTTAGCTCAGGGCGGGTAACAATAGGCATGTACATGTGGTAAAATGACATTAGTAAGCAGTTGATAATAATTTAACTTTCTAAATGTAATTGTTAATTACATTTTATTATTAACTCATTAGACTACCCCTATTTAAGGTCTTATGAAAGGGACAGTTGGTTTGAGGATGGTGTGTTTTGAGGAGGGAGACCAGCGTTGTCTCGGTGTTCATTTCCTCGCTTCAACCACTGGCCTGGTGGAACAACTCTGTCTTGCAGGCCCTCCAGAACTGTTGAAGGTCCAGGAGGGCCCTGATCTCATCAGGGAGAGAGTTACACCACGTTGGGGCAAGGACTGAAAAAGCCATGGCTCTTGCTGAGGCCAATCTTATCTGGCTTCAATTTCCTGGCTTCAACCATTGGCCTGGTGGAACAACTCTGTCTTGCAGGCCCTCCAGAACTGTTGAAGGTCCAGGAGGGCCCTGATCTCATCAGGGAGAGAGTTACACCAGGTTGGGGCCATGAAAAAGCCATGGCTCTTGCTGAGGCCAATCTTATCTGGCTTCAATTTCCTGGCTTCAACCATTGGCCTGGTGGAACAACTCTGTCTTGCAGGCCCTCCAGAACTGTTGAAGGTCCAGGAGGGCCCTGATCTCATCAGGGAGAGAGTTACACCACGTTGGGGCAAGGACTGAAAAAGCCATGGCTCTTGCTGAGGCCAATCTTATCTGGCTTCAATTTCCTGGCTTCAACCATTGGCCTGGTGGAACAACTCTGTCTTGCAGGCCCTCCAGAACTGTTGAAGGTCCAGGAGGGCCCTGATCTCATCAGGGAGAGAGTTACACCAGGTTGGGGCAAGGACTGAAAAAGCCATGGCTCTTGCTGAGGCCAATCTTATCTGGCTTCAATTTCCTGGCTTCAACCATTGGCCTGGTGGAACAACTCTGTCTTGCAGGCCCTCCAGAACTGTTGAAGGTCCAGGAGGGCCCTGATCTCATCAGGGAGAGAGTTACACCACGTTGGGGCAAGGACTGAAAAAGCCATGGCTCTTGCTGAGGCCAATCTTATCTCGTTTGGGTTGGGGAGCTTGCTGAAGTTTGCTGAAGTGTTGGCCACTGGATCTTCATGCTCTTGGGGGGTGGAGTGGAAGAGCCATAGATACAAGGGTCCCAGACTGTTAAGGACATTGCTCAGGAAACAAACACATAATAATGACGCCATGATGATGGAACGCCATAGAACCCAAATCTTTTACCAGCTAGCACCCCTGCTAATGGGGGAGGGGCAAGACAGCGCCTAGGGCAAGAGATTCCTAAAAATCGATGCTCATCAGGTGCAAAATGGGCTTTTGAGAGCTAGCTATCTCTATCTCTCATGGCATGAATGGACCCACGTTGGCTATAGTGCATTCCAAAAAAGCCCTCTCAGTTACGGGACTGAGAACAAAGGCTTCAGGATCCATTTTTCTTGTTTTTATGCACCGATGTGCAAGTCAATGAGCTGTAACTGGATTAAACGTTTTGAGTTCCATCAAACTGCACATGGATACTGGCAGAGCAGGAGAGGCACACTTTATATTCTCTCTCTCTCTCTCCAGTTATATATTCCTATCAGAGAACAACACTTTATATTCTCTCTCTCTCTCTCCAGTTGTATATTCCTACCAGAGAACAATTCACTTTCGGCATATGTATCAGACAGCTGTCACTCCATTAGCTATCTGAACAAAACCAGACATACTGATTTCAATATATGAACAAGCAGCAAATAGGTGGTGGGGAAAGAGGCACTTGGGAAATGTTTGTTGGGTAAAATGCTTAAGGGGGTTGCTATCCGAGGATCAGCCTGATGTCTATGCAGGAAGACTATAGCTCGGTGCCATGTTCTGCCCCTCCTTCTCTGTTGCCATTAGGGAAACTGATTCTGTCATTTTGATGGGAGCATTTCCTCCAGCCTGTCAGCAGCAGGTAAGGAAGCTGCTGTAGGAGGGAGGGGAAATGCACAATGCACAATGCATTGATGGCAGGACCTGAGGCCGGTTGGATTAGGAGTTAAGAATGGACAGCTGCACTTCATGGATGGTGGCTGTTTTCATTGGCAGCCACATGAATCTTGAACTACGTGTGTGAGTTTGTGTTAAAGGTATCCCCTGTGCAAGCACCGAGTCATGTCTGACCCTTGGGGTGACGCCCTCCAGCGTTTTCATGGCAGACTCAATACGGGGTGGTATGCCAGTGCCTTCCCCAGTCATGACCGTTTACCCCCCAGCAGCAAGCTGGGTACTCATTTTACCGACCTCGGAAGGATGGAAGGCTGAGTCAACCTTGAGCCGGCTGCTGGGATTGAACTCCCAGCCTTATGGGCAAAACTTTCAGACGGCATGTCTGGGCTGTGACTAGCCCAAGGTCACCCAGCTGGCTGCAGGTGGAGGAGCAGGGAATCAAACCTGGCTCGCCAGATTAGAAGCTGCTGCTCTTGACCCCTACGCCAAGCTGGAAGGTTCCTTATGTTGGGGGAAGGCTTCAAACATTGCTTAATGGATTGATTCTATGATTCTATGATTCTATAGAACCCAGACCAAAATTATTATTCATTTTTATTATACCCACTCCCAAACCAACTCCTAAACCATTTGCTGGCAGGGGCTCCTGGGAGTTGTAGTCCATGGACATCTGGAGGGCCGCAGTTTGACTACCCCTGTCCTAAACCAAATAATTCCTGACCTCTCCCAGAAAACAAACACCTACACCATCCATCCATTCAATGCTTTCTCAAGAAGGTATGTACAGAGAAACATTCTGAAGGCAGTTAAGCATCTCCTTCCACTTGAAAAACTGAAGACCCCTTGTGAGCAACCATCCCAATTTTCAGTGTTATTCCTCCTTCCCCCGCCCCTAACATTTTATGGATGAATGACAATACAAGGTAGTGAGAACCTCCTCTTAAAAAGGAAACAACACAAAACCATCTTTCATTTTCTCTCTCCCATCCACCTGACTGGGCAACTGCAAGAGGAAGAAAGAGAGACTTGCTGTAATTGCTAGGTTGGCCTGGGTTGCAAGGAAGCAAGTACACGGTTGGATCTGCAATCACGGCTCACTTTACAGAAGGTAGTTATTTTCATCTATCGGGTTCCATAAGCAGGTGGCCCATCGGAATGCCATTTCTTTTACCACTTCTAATGGTCAAAGAACCACCCCCATCCCAGGCACTGAGCATTTAAGGTATTGTTTATGTGTGGAATCATCAGAGAAATTGCATCCAGGTGGCTGAAGGTTATAAAGTAATGTCATGTGTGAGTCATTCCCATCCAGTTCAATCTCACACCATTTGTAGGGAAGGGGTGGGGGGGAAAGCACACACACAGTCTGTAAACTGCCAAGTCTAGCCCATACCTGGCAGAGGCAAATGCAAACTTCAAGGTGGCAAATTTATGTTATAACTTCCATGACTGCTAAGAAGTGAGAGTTCATAAAGGGTCTCCTGAAATGAGGTGGCCATTCCAGAAAGATGGACCTCCATTTTTGAAGCCAGTTACGTAGCAGGACTTAACCACTGGGATTCATGTAATGGTGATGGACTGGCTGGTGTTAAGTGACTTTGGGCATTTGGAGAAACATGACCACCGGTGTGCAAACAGGTAAAGAGAACAGTGACTTGGGGCACAGGGGATGAGATCTGTTGCTGAACATTGCTCCAAAGGTACAAATGAGGGCTCGTCGAATGAGAATAAGAAAGAAAAATCCGGCTTGACGGCTTAGAAGAAGAGCAACATTTAAGCTGCCGTCGGATTTTCCTTTTTTTCCTGTAGAACATTGATCAGCAGAGTTAGATCAGTGCTAGAATTCCCTGGTGCCGATGCCACTACAGATAAATTAAGTGTTTTTACTTTCTATATCCTACAACCGAATTAAAATAAAATTATCTTTAAACGCTCGGGGAGCGGTATAAATAATTGGTTAAGGGCTAAGTGGGTGGAGAGTGGGCGGGCCGGTTCGGGTTCGGGCCCAATCACCAGGACAGCCTCACCAGGACAAGAATTCTAGGCAGTAGGGTGGGGGCCCAATTGGAAGACGCAAAAAACGTTCCGATTGGGCCCTCACCAGGACAAACCAGAGTTCCAGCCAGGCGCGACAGCGTGAGTACAGAGGGAGGCCTTCCCCCTGGGCCCAGAAGCACACCCGGGGCCTCATTACTTTATAACCTTCTAGGCCCGGTGGGAAGGCTGCGCTGCCACTGGGGGGAGGGGAGGAGGGAGGCCTTCCCGCCAGGCCCAGAAGCCACAGGGGGAAGACCACACCACTGCCAGGACTGGTCGGGGGCAAGGAGCCCTCTCAAACCCTTATATTTTTTTTATTTTGTGCCCTCGCTCTTCTCCCTCCCTCCCTGTCTTCTCCATTCCCTCCATTCCCTCCCTTCTTCCATTCCCTCTTTCCCTCCCCTCCATTTCCTCCCTCCATTTCCTCCCTTCTTCCATTCCCTCTTTCCCTCCATTTCCTCCCTCCATTCCATCCCTCCCTGCTGTTCCTCCCTCCCTATCTTCTCCATTCACTCTTTAACTCGGCCACCTATGCCCCCCCCTCCTTACCATACACCTGCCTTCCACCCCCTCTGCATTCTTCCCTTCTTTTCTTCCTCCTTGCAGATCTGTCTTCTTCATTCACACAACTCTCTCCTCCCATCCACCCTTTCTAGCGCCCGTTGTATTTACAAGTACAACGGGCTTTAAATCTAGTACTAAAATAAAACTTTGTACACCCAACATTTTGTGTGTGTGTAGTTTTGGGCTGTAGTTTTGGGTACGCTTCGATTATCCTGCTTCCTGGCCATGTGCAATATAGAGATAATGACCATAGTCATTATCATAATAATGATTATGGTAGCAATGTACATTAAGCATCCTATACTCCAAAAAGAGATACATAGACTTATGGCAACCTGGCAGAGTTTTCAAAGCAAGAAGGGAACAACGGTGGTTTGCTATTCCCGGGCTTATGAGTAGCAGCCCTGCTCATCCTTGTTGGTTTCCCATCCAGGTACTAGCCAGGGCCAAGCGTACTTAGCTTCAATGAGCTGACAAGATTGCTACTCCAATATAGGCCATAGAATTCTAAGAAGAAGAAGAGTTGGATTTTTATACCCTGCTTTTCACTGGCCAAAGGAGTCTCAAAGCTGCTTACAGTCGCCTTCCCATCCTCTCCCCACAACAGGCACCCTGTGAGGTTGATAGAGCTGAGGTAGCTCTGAGAGAAACGGCTCTGTGAGAACAGCTCTAACAGAACTGTGACTAGTCCAACGTGGCCCAGCTGGCAGCATGAAGAGGAGCAGGGAATCAAAACCAGCACGCCAGATTAGAAGCCACTGCTCTTAACCACTATATCACACTGGCAAGTATACTTTAGTAGAATTTTGTTGAAATTGTTCAGTAGTTGAAATCATGCTTTTCCTTTTTCTTAAATGGCTTAAAACAACCACCAAGAGGGAGCCAGCATGGCACAATGGTCAGAATGCTCCTATGGGGCCAGGGCTTCCAGGGCTTCATATTCCTTGAAGCTTAGTAGGTAACCTCAGGCCAACCATACTCTCTATCAGTAAAAACTACCTTCCTGGGATCATTGCACAGATAAGATGGAGAAGGAGAGGAACATGAGCTCTGAACTCTTTGGAGGAAGGTTGGGGGAAATGGGTAATCTATAGATTAAAAGCCATGTCAACAATCAGCAAAAGCAATCATTGCCAAGAAAGAATCTGCAGAAGACATCTTGCATCATCAATCTTTGAGAAGCTTTTGAGAGAGTCAGGAAGATATAGAAGGGTGATCTGGTGGACACCTAGAGATCCCAAGTGTGATGTATGTTTCTTTAAGTAAGCTTATTCTCCGATCACACCTGGAATATATTTAAGGAATCTCGTTTTCTGGTTGTTTATCGATCCTTGCCTTTGCTTCCTGCACTCCACTGCTGATTTCTCTTATTTGGTGTGTTAATAAACTGACTGAGTTGTGGTTGTCAGAGACATTGCATCACAAATAAAGTGACAGGTCCTCTAAACCAGCTTGGTGTAGTGGTTAGAAGTGCGGACTTCTAATCTGGCGAGCCGGGTTCGACTCTGCGCTCCCCCACATGCTGGGTGGCCTTGGGCTCGCCACAGCACTGATAAAGCTGTTCTGACTGAGCAGTGATATCAGGGCTCTCTCAGCCTCACCTCCCTCACAGGGTGTCTGTGGTGGGGAGAGGAAAGGGAAGGTGACTGTAAGCCGCTTTGAGACTCCTTCGGGTAGAGAAAAGCGGCATATAAGAACCAACTCTTCTTCTTCTTCTAATCTATTATTGGTCAACAACACACATACACACACATACACACAAAACCCCAATAAAAACACCTCCCCATGATCCTATCTTCACAAATATATTGGCTGTAACTACCCAGGATACTGATTTTGAAGTCATAATGGAAAATTCACCTCCGCATGTTAAATCACCGTAGGAAAGGCAAACCTATGTCCACCTATGGAGCTCCAATGCTTTCCGACGATTCAAGCTTGGCATTGATTCGTTATGAATAGGGTAAAGAAAGACCTTTCAGGGTATTATGTGTCACAGTCAAAATTAGTGGAACTGAGGAGCAGGCTTATTTCAAGAAATAATTAAGAGACCTCCATCCTCCCATGAGCCCATCAGCGCTGCCGCTCCCCTTCCCCTCTCCCGGGCTTGCACCCACGCACCGCGGAAGCGGAAAACGGAAGCCTTCAGGTCAACCTCCCGTCAGACAGCTTTTCACGGGGAGCCAATTTTATTCTCTTTTTATGTCAGTCAGCCTCTAATGGGAGGAAGAGTATGAAACAAATCCGGAAGGCTGAAGCAGGACGACGGGAAGACCACTGTTATATTGGCAATTAAGGGTTCCCCCAGGAGGTTAATTAACCACATTAAGAGCCAACCGTTTCACAAAACGCTAAGCAAGTGTCATAAAAGGAACGCTTCCCTTCTAGACAACTTTGCACCGAACTGTCAACAGTCTGTTTGTTTTTGGCATGGACGAATGCGCTGCCAAAGAGGCAAAAATGTTAATGCATTATTAACATCGGAGAATGGCCTATGCGGGCCTCTAATCTTTTGCACCTGCCAGTCTATAATTTGGCTTCTTCTAGTCTAGAAGATCCCCAAGCAGTAGGACATTAAATCATTCTCTCTGATTACTCACTGGCTAGAAGGGCCTGCCACGACGGGGTTTTGTGTTCCGCTTCATCCTATTACCGCAAAATGCTGGGTACTGGTTTCCCCATTAGAGGAACATGAGTAAATCTCGCTCAGACAACTAAAGCCTAAATGGTAATAAATGATTTCCTCTTCCACTCGTTCTCCATTAAAATATATGAGCTTTTTTTTTTTTTAATTTTAAGGAGAACTCGGCCCGTTTTGTTCTGCTGTGTGCCCAGTGAAAAAGATACAGGCTCCCAAATTTCTCATTAACGCACAGATTTCCCCTCCAAGTTAATTTCAGTTGGCTGCTTTTCCTCGGTAGTAAAAATGGCACCATTAAGGCACAATGGCCCAGCTTACTGAGTTGCAGAACATGTTATGGCCTGCTTTTTTTTTCTCCTTGGGCCCCATGTGCACTTAGTTCATCAGGAGCAGAACGATCGCCAACGACTATGTCGCTTCAAAGAAAATTCATAGCGAATTGGAGAGTTGTTCTTTCGACGAAACGTCTGAAGAACCTCAAGAGAAATAGGAAGATTTGGGGGAATAATAGAAGTGGTTCTTCGGGGAGGCTGACTGACCCTCTCTAGAACGTCATCCGATCAAACCGAAACGTCAAGTGAATTTAGAGAGCGCTCAGGACGCTGAGAAAAGCATTTAGTGCAACCAATTTTTTTTTTTTTTCCTGATTTCAAAATTGCATGAACTGCTGCCTCCAATAAAATCCAATCAAATCAGAGTCCAGTAGCATCTTTAAGACCAGCAAAGATTTATTCAAGGCGTGATCTTTCAAGTGCAAGCACTGTTTCCTCAGCTTATGCCTTGAATAAATCTTTGTTGGTCTTAAAGGTGCTACTGGGCTCTGATTTTATTGTGCTACTTCAGACCAACACGGCTACTCATCTGAAAGTTGCCTCCAAGTTATGGTGACCTCATGAATGCATGACCTCCCCAAAAGTCCTATCCTTAACAGCCTTGCTCAGATCTTTCAAACAGAGGGCCTGTGGCTTCCTGTGGCGTCAATTCACCTCAACTTGGGTCTCCCTAATTATTATCCCAAAAACACCTTTCAGAGCAGATTTCTTCTCTCATCTTACCTCAAGAAAATGTTCTGCCTGCTGTTCTCGATCCAATTTTCTTGACGTCGTGGTTATGAGACCTGTAAGAAAGAGGAGAAGGTTTGCTTTTCAATAACGGTCAGACAAGTACATGGTCTCCCCATGGATCCTATGAAGGAAGGCTAAAGGGGGGAAAAAATTAAGTGGTACATGAATTGTACACAGGGTTCTTGTTCTCTTTTGAACATTGGCACCACAAAGATGGGAAAGGGCTTACAGTTAAGCACTACAACAGGGAGGGGGAAAAAAAGATAAAGCCCTCTACCATAAAAAGCAAATGTGTTATTTTCTTTGTACAGTTAAAAAGGCATTTAGCGGTAATCTTTCAATACGGATTCCGTTAGAATGGAGGGAGGAAGATAACGGTCCATTACAGGGAGGTAACCATTTGCTCCAATGTAATTCAAAAGTTTTAAGCAATTTTTTTACCATTAAGAAACCCCTTCAGGCTTCCAGAAATCAGAGAAGTGGCACGATCGTGCAGAATATTGGTTGGGAAGCTGAGCTATGGACATGCCCACCCCTGGCCACTCCCCTTCCCACCCCCTCCAAGCCCATCATTGGCCATTTTGAGAGAAGGGACAGGTCAATGTGACCAATTAACTTCCACCCATTTGGGAAACCCTTCCAGGGCCATCAAGAGAACCCCAGGGTTTCATGAAACCCTGGTTGAGAAAGCCTGGCCTAAGCCATTTGTGGTTCCATGGAACACACTACAGCTGTGCTGCTTAGCAAAGCCAAGGCTGGCTTGGGAAACCCTTTATTTCCTTGATATGGACACAGGTTGGATGTTCATGTTCAGATACCAGGTGCTCTGCTCCTTCATTTGGATTTTGTAGCCCAAACAGGAAGCAAGGACCATTAGGACCTGTACATTAATAAATAAATCTTGATATCGTTTCCTTTAACTACTGTCCTTCCACTAATGCATGGCCTCAGCGTGGTCCTTAAACAAAGAAACTCATATGCTAAAGAGTCTCCGTGATTTGTAGTCCTGACTGACTTCTTAAAGCAATTTTAATGTTCATTTTCCTCTTTAACTGCAATTAGAAGGGTCAAACTAAAGCAATCTTCTGCCTTTCCCAATACGTGATGAGTGGAAACAATCTACTGCTTTCTGTCTGCACTGCTGACAATGACTAGTATCCGAAGTCTTTTCAATAATTGGGCGATTATCTTGACTGTCACATCCAGAGTTTACATTTTCAGGTGTGCACTTCAAAAAGATCAGTGTGCTTCAGGCCTAATGCCATAAGCGTTTACTACATGAACAAGTCCTGGGTTATGGTTGCCAACTTCAAGTCAGAAGAAGAGTTGGATTTTACAGTCTACTTTTCATTACAGATGGAATCTCAAAGTGGCTTACCATTGCCTTCCCTTCTTCTCCACACAACAGCCACCCTGTGAGGGAGGTGAGGCTGAGAGAACCGTGACTGGTCCAAGGTCACCCAGCTGGCTGCAGGTGGAAGAATGAAACCTGGTTCTCCAGATTAGAGCTCTTAACCACTACACCACACTGGCTCTCCAGGTGAGGCCTGGAAATCTTCCAGAATTATAGCTGGTCTCTAGATTCAATAAAATAATTCCCTTGGAGGAAATGACCACTTTGGAAGAGGGACTCTCTGGCATTCTATGCTGCTAGATGGACTTCATGGCATTCTACCCAGAAGGCAGATCTTTTGTGGTTGGCTCTGCCTCTTGTAGTGGCCATTTTGTAGCCAGTTCCGCCTCTTGTGGCAGCCATTTTATGGCTGCGTCCATCGTCCAGTGTCAGAATTCCAGGCTAAAAACATCTCAGGGTTCCCTGCCTCCGTTATGATTCGATATTGGTTCAGATGGCTCATTCAACGATAAATCCGTTAATATCTTGACGTATTTCTCAGATCTGTTTGTTTTTTTTTAAAGTATAAATGGCATTTCCTTCTTCTCTTCATATATAGAGGGGTATGTGATCCAAACATGAAAAAAGTCTGATCTAGCCTAATACATCAGAGGTCTTTTCAGCACCATGCGCAAGTCTCTAGTCTTCCTCACAGCAGGCATGTTGAAAGGAACCACAATAATATAAGCAATTTTGTGACCTACTGCGAATAAGATGCCTTTGAAACACTAACAGCGAATTCATGTAGCTCGCCCCGTGAATTAGAGATTGATATAATGAAACACGAGTTAAAAAAAAAATAAATCACAGAAAATACCTTAAATGTGACTTGGAGATATAAATAAACATATCATTTAATATAATTACCCCTGTAAGCCTGCCGTGCGAAACAGGATGTATTTTTATCTGCGATGAATGGGAATTTGTTAAATATGAAATAGTAATAATAATAATTCCAAGGGCAAATGTGAAATTATTTTTTAAACTTGCATTTTTATTCCTTTGTTGTGAGTGCTGACAGGGCAATGTGAGCGAAATGACCTCTCTGTGAGATAAGTGAAAACATGAAATAATGCAGCTCGTTAAAAAGGTAGAATGCTTTCTGTGGGGAGTTTTCATTTGTAAAGAGACTGTTAAACCAGGAGCATTACGTTTCATTTGTTTCTCCCATGAATTTCCCCCCTCCATCAGATAATCAGTTCGGCTTTATTGGCAGAATTCTGTTCTAAAGCAGAACCTTCCTTCGGCAGGAATGATATTTATTTCTAACGTTGGCTGGGATTAACCAAAAAGTCATTTTCATAGAATCATAGAATCATAGAGTTGGAAGGGGCCATACAGGCCATCTAGTCCAACCCCCTGCTCAATGCAGGATCAGCCCTAAGCATCCTAAAGCATCCAAGAAAAGTGTGTATCCAACCTTTGCTTGAAGAAGGTTTTATTTGCTGAAGAAATACCAGTTACTTGGTTCATGTAAAGAAACTTGTAAAATGATGTTGTTGAGAGAAACGAAAGTGTATACGTATACATAAGCACTCAAAAGCAGGGAACTCACAATGACTTGCAGGGGTGCAAGTCTGTATTCCTTTCCGCACGCTATATTTCTCTCTTTCTGGTAGCAGTCATATCTTTCCCACTTTTATGGCTTCCTTTTCTCTTTTTTACCCAGTCACCCATCTTTCATGTGCCTCCCACTCTTCAGCTTCATTTATTGGGGAGGGGGGGGGCTCATCTGGGCGTGGAATTGGGGTCACTGTGGGTGGGAAGGTACTTGTGAATTTCCTGCATTCTGCAGGGAGGTGGATAGTTGTGAATTTCTTGCACTCTGCAGGGGGTTGGACTAGATAACCCCGGAGGTCCCTTCCAACTCTGTGATTTTGACTTTATTTATAGCCGATGTTTCCTCCAATGAAAGCAACTTTCATCATTCTTCCCGCCTTGATTTGCATTTTGCAGCAATCTGTGAGTAGATTAAACGGTGAACTAGTGACCAGCCCAAGGTCATCCAACAATCACACATGGTTGAGTGGAAATTTGAACCTCTTTCAGATTCTAGTCTGAAACTCTAACCATTATGCCACACAGTTGAACAGAGTCCTCCTTAAGGGCAGAAAAAGATTTTTAATTAATGAAATCCAGGTCCAAGACTGGCAATATTGTTGTGGCTGTGATCTCAAAGGCCATTCATGTCATAATGGTTCAAGATCTGCTTAAAAATCTGTCCCGTCTATTTATGGCTCTAGTCCAGATTCAAACATCCACAGACAGGGCCATGCTGAAACTGGATACATGGATGATGATAAATAAAAACAAAAAGGACTCATAAAAGGACTGAATTAAGCATTATGCTACATACCTTACAAAGTAGGGATATGTGCCAAGATATTGGCACAGGAGTTGGGGGCATAAGACCTGACATTTTCCTAACACTGATATTTTCTGTTAGAACCATTACCTCCAATGTGAATTATCACCTTTGCAGTTCGGACATATAAAGTACACATTGTCTTCATTTTGCTTCTGGGATATTCCGTACAGCTCAAAATTAAATTAAAAAACCACAATGAAAATTCGAGGTTTAAAGATAGGGATGGGCATTAACCACATTTTTGAACCAATATGTTGGTCTATGGACCAAAGCCATTTGTATTGGCTCATGACCCTGCCCTTCTATTGCTGTTTTTAGCAGGCAGCAGAAAGCAGGGGTTTAAAAGGCTCTGGGCTTTTTAACGCATTGCTTTTTGTTCCCTGTTATACGCAGCAGAAAGCAGAAATCAGAAATCAGGGGCTTAAATGGTTTTGAGCCATTTAAATCCACTGAGATCAGGGAACATAAAGCAGGGGTTTAAATGGCTTGGAGCTCCCTGCTACTCAACTTTTTCATGAAGAGCAGAAAGCAAGGATTTAAATAGCTTGGAGCCATTTGAATCCTTGCTTTCTGCTCTTCTTGAACCACCACAAAATGCCTTAAAATATATGATAGTTCGTGGTGGCTCTTTGGTTCATGAACATCGCTTTGACTTGGCTAAAATTCATGACGAACTTTAGTTTGTGTGCCGGTTCTTATCTATTCGTATTTAAGGATGCCTCAGACTCGAGTATAGGAGAGCTATGTAGTCCCCTAAGCCAGTCTTAAAATGGCAAAGTTCAAAGGAGCTTCTTTGCCTTAAGTATAAGTGAAGATTCAAATGGAAAATGTCTGCGTAACAAGGGGTTAAAAAACTCTTCCATCACCCTACTAAGAGAATGGAGATAATTTAATAAAAAATATTTTACCTACTAAGAGAGAAACCCCAGATCTTAAAACAAGACTACCATTGATCAGATGCTTTGAGGGGTGAAGACAACCTTTGCCAGTTTTGAGAAGGTCATGACCTACACAGACTGCCGAATGGTACCAAGGATGGAACGGCCACAGATCTGGCAAAGATTCATCATGTGGAATTCACATTCCCCTTAGTGTCTTCCCTCTGACTGAACAAAATGACAGGCAATGTTTCTTAGGGAATCCTTACTTGCTTTAATAAGGCACAGAAAATGAACTATCTCGCAGACATTTTGTGGCATCTGTAGAGCCGGACGAGCTATAACAGCTATTTTCCTGGTGTCTCAAAACTATAGAAAAGGAAAATGCACTATCCCACAAAGAATATCTCCACATGATGGAAGGACAAGTCCTGCCATTAGAGAGAGTGAACTCTGTAAAGACTAAAGACGTACTGCAGTGACCATGATACAGACTAAGATATCCGCAAGGTGCCTGGCAGCTTGCCTGTACAGGGAAAAAACCCATAAACGGGGCGAAAAAGATGCTAATATATCTTGAGCTAATTGGGTGATATTTATCAAGCAGATGTCCAGAGTGGTTGATTAGATGATGACCTAATTTGGGTGTCCGGGGCAGCTCGAGGGCACAGGATTTTGGACATGAGTCACAGTGTCACCCTTTTGATTACTGCAGCTATTAAAATGGCATTTTGAAAGAAGTCTCTGGCATTGTGGATAATTGGATTTCCCCCCACAATGGGTACAAATGAACCTAAACTCCCTAATGGTGGGTGTATCACACACGTAGGGTTGCCAGGTCCCCTCCAGCCCCTGGTGCAGGATGAGAAGAAGAAGAAGAAGAAGAAGAAGAAGAAGAAGAAGAAGAAGAAGAAGAAGAAGAAGAAGAAGAAGAAGAAGAAGAGTTGGTTCTTATATGCTGCTTTTCTCTACCTGAAGGAGTCTCAAAGTGGCTTCCAATCGCCTTCCCTTTCCTCTCCCCACAACAGACACCCTGTGAGGCAGGTGAGGCTGAGAGAGCCCTGATATTACTGCTCGGTCAGAACTGCTTTATCAGTGCTATGCTGAATTCAAGGTCACCCAGCTGGCTGCATATGAAGGAGGGGGGAATCAAACCCAGCTCGCCAGATTATAAATCCGCACTCTTAACCACTACACCAAGAGTAGTTGCCAGTGCCAGGTTGGGAACCTCTTGGAGATATGGAGCTGGATCCTGGGAGGGACAGGAGCTTCAGTGAGGTCCATTGTAATAGAGTCCACCCTCCAGAGCATCCATTTTCTCCAGTTGAACTCATCTCTGTTGTCTTCAGTAAATCTGAGAGATCACCAGGCCATACTTAGAGCCTGCATCCCGAAACACAAGTCAGAATTAAATCAGGTATCAGGGTGGATAGGGACTAGTTCTGGGAAGCAGAAGAGCAAGCAATCTCGACCAAGAAATTCTCAGATGCCTCACCAAACTAAAATTCCCTGGATTCTTGGGGAGATGCCATTCCAGCAGGATGAACTTTATAAGAAGTCTCTCATGCAGCTCAGTTCAGAAAAAACACCAAATCGGTGTTTTGTGTTACATACATGAGCCTCAGGACCATGTGACCTCTTTTCCTCCTCCGTTGGCTCCAATTACCTTGCCTTTTTTGATATGCAACCACAAGCAGAATTGGAGACCACGTTGAAAAGATGGCCGACCCACACGATACTGGGCCATGTTGGGGCTTTACGTCTGAGCTGGCTCATTGCCTCAGGACTGAGGAGTTTTGCATTCCAAGTCATTAGCCTCAGGTTGGCTGCAGTCACTGGAGTGTGGGCGAGTGTTTGCCTGAGCGATTCGGATCTGAGCTCTTCCAGTCAGTGCTTTTATGGACCCATTGAGAGTCAACGACAGCATAAATTATGTTATTTACACCTTTTGTAGCACCTATCCAACAACTGAGCTGCCCGCAAAGGCTGGAGATATATTTGTTCCTCCCCAAAGAACACTAAAAATGAAATGGCACAAGCTTGTTATTTTTCTAATGCAGCAAAGTGCCTCGCAATGAATATATTAAGATCCGGCATAAATCAAACGTCATGCTAGAATTGCACCTCTCAGACGTACTGTATCTAACAGAAGATCTTTTAATGCTAGATTCTTAACTGGGGGGGGGAACATAATGTCTGGGAGTCGTGTCCACACCCCCGCGCTTACCAGCGGAGGAGACCAGGTGGTCACCGGAAGAAGAAATAGGCAGTGAAATTCTGGGGGTAGGTGGTTTCCAACGCTGCCGGGGCACCCCTTGCTCATTATAGCAGCAGTCTGCAACCTTTCGGCTGCCGCGGACCGCTGCTCCGGAGTGGGGAGAGAAGGCGGCCCGGGGGCCCACGCACGCACGGCAGCCCCAGCGCAAACGCGCATGTGCAGACTGCCGTGCATGCGCGTTTGCGCCGCCACCATGCCGGCGGCCGTGGCTCCCCCTCCCGGCCCCTCCGGGCCGCCAGCAAATCGGCCGCTAAAGCGGCCAATTAGCTTGCGGCTTGGCAAGCTTCTTTCCCCCCCCTCCCGAAACAAGAAGCTTGCCGGGCCGCGAGCTAATCGGCCGCTTTGGCGGCCGATTTGCTCGTGGCCTGGTGAGCTTCTCGCTTCGGGGGGGGGGAGGGAAGAAGGAGCCACGGCCCGGCTCCAAGGCCTTCGCGGCCCGGCACCGGGCTGCGGCCCGTGGGTTGGGGACCACTGCATTATAGGAGGGAGGCCCCCCCCGCATTTATTCAAACCCAGAAGGCATGGTGATATCAGTACATCAGATACATCAGGATGATGCTCTGGCTTTTGGCCTCTAATCACAGAGTCTTGCCCCCAAACCAGAGCATCATCCCTCATGAGCTTGGTGTGCCCAAGTCACTTTGGGGTCCCACTGAGTGTGTTTGTGTGGGAGGTCCATGGGGACAAGCCAACTACCCTTGAAAGCAGCTGTCTAGGAGGAATTTCCCCCATTTCTGAAACTCCCCAAACAGGGGGAGCAACACCAAAATGGGGGTCCCCTCAGTCTCAGCAGGGTTCTGGCATCCCTACGCTCTCACTACATTCTTTGTGACCAGTACGCAAGCAACAATACGGCCACCTGGAAGGAGAGTTTTGTAAATTTAGTAATGTCACGGCTGGCTCTGCCCTTGCTTCGGGATCATATACCAGATTTTCTCAAAGCAGTAGCCAACCCGCCCCCCGGTTCACTAGGCTACAACACGGTTCTTCCTTCGTGCAATTAAGGAAGATTAGCAGGACTCAGAATGGTTCTGCCCCAGTGTTGTATGTCTCAAAATAGTGCTTTCCAAGGAGAGCGTCAGGGTGATGGAGAATGCCCAAGGAAGGCTGTAAGGCTGTTGGCCAAGGAAGCTGGAGTCAGCGCAGTATAAAATGATAAACGGGAGACCAAAAATAACGGAGCCAACTAAACATAGATACTGAGGAATTGGCCTGTTTGGGAGATCTTATTGCCAGGGGCAGAATAACAAAAGACTGGGTGCATAAAAGCCCGGGCGCCACGATTAACCCCAACAGCAACAGTCTTAGAGGCTAATAGGGAATATAAGGACAGAAACACTAAGCGGAGAAGGTCAGGTGGAACTGGCTTGTGTTATTTCTTCACTATATGCAATCTGCCTTGAGATCCTGCAAGAAAAGTGGACTATAAATAACATAATTAAATTTAAAAAATAATTATCTAACTGCAGAATGATTTCCTGGCAAATTTTACAGAACAGATCCAAAATGTGGGTGCTAATTCAGGTTGCAAATAGGTTACACAAAGAGTGATTCAAAAGTGAAACCTGCTGCCAGAAGGTGCAGTGATGGCCACAGAAATAAATGTCTTTAAAAGGGGATTAGATAGATTTGCAGAGGATAGGTCTGTCTGTGGCTCCTAGCTATGGTGACTGAGGGAAACCTCTACATTCATAGGCACTAAGCCTCTGAATTTTAGCACCAGGAGGCAAAATCAGGAGAAGGCCTCAGCCTCTATGCTCTATTATTGGCCCTCCAGAAGAACTGGTTGGCTTCTGTGTGAGACAGGATGCTGGACTAGATGGACCACTAGTCTGATCCAGCAGGACTCTTCTGATGTTCTCATAAAGGCTTTGGCCTCCATGCCCTGTTGTTGACTCTCCAGAGGAACTGGTTGGCCACTGTGTGAGACAGGATGCTGCACTAGATGGACCACTGTTGTGATCCAGCAGGGCTCTTCTGATGTTCTTAAGAAGGCCTCAGCCTCCCTAAATTCTTGTTGGCTGTCTAGAGGAGACAGGATGCTGGACTAGATGGACCACTGGGCTGATCCAGCAGACTGCTTCTGATGTTGTTAGGAAGGCCTTGGCTTCTCTGTCCTGACGTTGGCCCTCCAGGGGAACTGGTTGGCCACTGTGTGAGATGGGATGCTGGACTGGATGGACCACTGGTCTGAGCCAGTAGGGCTCTTCTTACGTTCTTATGCACAAAAATTAGGCTTCACCTTATGTGTCATAACACTGGTGTGGCAAAAGACAGAGATACAAAAAGAAAGACAGGCATACCCCCTTAAAGATGTTTTATTAGCCACAATACAGATCCAAGCAATACTCTCTCACCCATCTAAAAAGATTCCACAGCTCATAACAGCTCTAAGGAGCACGATCCATTGCTATGGGTTGCCTTAAAGTAGCGATCCCCAACCTGTGGGCTTCGGACCACATGTGGTTCTTTGACTAATTGGAGGTGGGCCCCGAAGGACGCCTTCTCTCCCCGCCTCCGGCCCTTTACAACACATTTTGGGTGTCATTGTCTCCCATCACTCCCAGATGGGAATATCTCGTTGCAGAGAAACAAGCTCAGGGTTCCCTTTGATTTGTCATTGTCAGGAGTTAAAATTTCCATGAAAATGAAATGTTCCTTATGTACATTGTTGCGCCGTTGGAGGGATGTTTAAACATTACTATAGCGATCAGAGAGCGTTAGGGCAGGGGTTGATAGTAGAGGAGTAAACTACCCCCCCCCACTGGGCCTCAGTAAAAGGCGTTGAGTGGTCCCCGGGGTTGAGTGGTCCCCGGTGATAAAAAGGTTGGGGACCACTGCCTTAAAGGACTGAGATCTGACTGCAGCACAAAACAGCTATTCCGTAGACCGAATTTCCCCGCTTGGCCGAGGGAAATGACTCGAATGGGGTGCCCATCTACAGTGAGGGCACCATTCCTTCTGAACCACGTACAGCAAAGGATTGGCGCCCAAACTAAAGTAGTCCGACCGACTCCAACAAACGGCACAACCGAGCGACGGGACGGTCCCTCGAAAACAGTCGGTTCTCCCAGCAGAAGTTTATTTCTGCTCGCAGCTAAAAAGGTTTTCAAAATGTCCCCCTTTGAAGACAAATGAAAACACAGATCGGCATACAACAAAATTTGGGTCCTTTTTGTCTGCCTCTTTAGACAAAAATTCAGTGTCTCCTAAACAGCTAATTGTTAAT
The DNA here is from genome assembly GCF_049243985.1 of Paroedura picta. Classification (NCBI taxonomy): domain Eukaryota; kingdom Metazoa; phylum Chordata; class Lepidosauria; order Squamata; family Gekkonidae; genus Paroedura; species Paroedura picta. The sequence goes on along the minus strand of NC_135374.1, from coordinate 12,222,382 downwards.
ATGGAGACTCCGCGCGGATTTTAACAACTGTGTCACTCTCTCATTTTCAGCGAAAATTACGGTATTCTAGTCTGCTTGCAATTAGCATGTAATTAGTACTTGCTGCTGTAGCTATAAATACTTATCTAACCGCTGGCTAGTTTGGTATCCAGCGCACATGATCATTATACAATTTTCTTCAATTTTTCCACGCCTAAATGCCAGGGGAAGCTGGGTAAGACTTGGGAAGCCTCTGGGTATAATTTATGCTAATTGGTTTGGCCCGTAAGCAGAAAGCCAACGCGTGCCACGTTAACAGGGCGGGGAAACGCAAACCGTGGCACTTGGGGAAGCGCGGGGGCAGAAAGACAAGCTGTACGACAATTGGGTATGCTGCACTTTGAAGGAACGGCAAAGCCATTGTTCTGTTTGGGTTATTCCATATTAATATGGGAGAAGGAACGTAGAGAGTCTCTCATCTTGTATTTCGCAAAACATATGCGCAGGTCAACACGGGGCAATGCCTTGAGATTCTCTTTTATCGAGAGCTGGGGAGGGGGTGCGGGGCGTTCAGCCCCTGAGAAGCAACAGCTGCAAGATTTGGTTCAGATTCTAGATGCTAAAAACAGAAGACTTTTTGTAGAACAGCTGTCAAAAACGAACGTGCCCGTTCTCTCTTCCCCCAGTTGTGGTCGCCTGGATTCCCTCTGTGCGACAAGCAGAAGAGATCAGGACCGAATCTTAAGTTTAGCATCGAAACGGCCGGTTTTGGTCTCCACCCTCCTCTCCAAAACCTCGGTGGTTGGAGCCACGTGCCTGCCTGTTTATGCCATTTTGTCAGCTGTTTGATTTTTATATGCCACCGAGAAGCAAAGTTAGGGAAGGATTGGGCATTTGTCAGTCGAGATGCCGCACCAAATCAAAGCAGAAACAAGACAACTGCAAATCCAGTTTCAAATTCTGGATTGCTGGCTGGTATTTTATCTCAGATGTTCTCAATATGCACCTTTCTTGGGATGCACCAAGAATTTGTTAAAAATGGGTGGGACCAGGGGAGTCTCTTGCCCAGCAGAGTTTCTGATTTGCCATGGAAGATCTGATGGGCCATGTGGATTAAAATAATATTGTTTCAGTGGCACCTGACACTACAATGTTTGTTTTTATCCTCCCTCTCCTGTCTTTCTCAATGTATTTTTAATTACCCCTCTTCTCCCCTGCATTTGGGCTTCCTCTGCGTGTTTGGCTCCACTTCCTACAGAAGCCATTTTGTGGTTGGCTCCGCCTCCATTGGTAGCCATTTTGTGGTTGCATCCACATCTCTGCATCCTATTTCCAAAGGAACTCACATACTCAAAAAGGCTGGGGGGACCTGGTTTACATAACTGGATCTTATGTTAAACTATAATGAAACTCCCTCAACCAATGGTTTTGACAATGTAACTACCTGTTTTTTTTCCGGTCTCCAAAACATGCACCTTTGAAAAGTTTATTCACATAATTTTATAAAGAACTCTGCTGGATCAAGCCAAGATTCATTGAAGTTCAAAATCAGCACACTGATGACATCCCAGCCCAAAACTCTAGATCAGTTGGACAAGGGAACACATATAGATGTTGAACAGCATCAGGAAGAGAACTGTTCTCTCCCTGGAACCCCACACACGAGAGCTTGTGGCATGGAGGTTCTCTCTCACATGTCCCATAACGTTTCATTTATTATGATCCAAGATCCAATGTAAGGGGAGGTTTTCAAAAGCTAGACACAAACTCATGGAGAAGGTGTCCATCAACAGCTTAACGGCCACGATCATTGGAATGAGCCTTGCCCGTAAAGTCAACAGAGCTTCGTTCTTCACTGCTTGGAACCATCCTGTGACATCCGGCAGACTGCTGCTGGAACGAGGATTTTGAACTTCCATGAACCTTGGCTTGACCCAGCAGAGTTCTTCAGAAATTTATGTGAATAAAGCCGAGAAGTTACCGGGGTGTTTTGTATGTGTGTGTTTTAAAGAACTCAGTGGTGCCACTATGACGGGGGGGAATATATCAACAGTTGCATAAGTAGCCCAAGTAATTTCTGCACCGTCTAGCTATCTGTACGACCGGATACAGCCATTCTGAAGCCAAGCGGTACACTCAGAGGGTACATTTGCATGTCAATAACCAGTGGAGTCGACCTCCCGGCGGTGTTTTCCGAGCAGAACGGCTGACAGAGTGCTGGGAAGGAGCTGAAAAGATTTCAGCAGGCTTTCTTTTCACAGCTTTCCCCCTAAGTAATGGACGGGTTTTGCGCCGTGGTCAAATTGATCCCATTTTCCGTGTCTAAAGTCTCCCCCATGCAGTTCCCAGCTAGCCTGTGCAGAACTCGAACGAGAAATGAAATTGCAACCACGTGAGCTCTGTTGGGGGTGCTTTTCAGGCAGGCACTGAAACGAGAATTAAGGAATGGCTAAGAGTGACATACTGAGCATTAACACACACACACACACACACACACACACACAACCTGGTTTACTTGGCATTAATTTGTAAGGAAAGTATTATATCAGTTTTTAAAAACCGATTCTATTTTCTTCGGATGGCGAAGTCCCTCTACAGCAGTGGTTCTCAACCTGGGGGTCGGGACCCCTTTGGGGGTCGAACGACCCTTTCACAGGGGTCGCGGCAGGGCAAGCATATTGGCTGGGAGGGGGTGCCATCCACACAACAGCCTTGCAGGGTAGGTCAAAATAGAGCATTCGTCTGTCTGGAGCAGCGGAAAAGAGCGAGATTGGCATGGTGGGACAAGAGGCAGAAAACCCAGTGGGGGGGGGGAATTATATACAATCATGGACAATGGATCTTCATGCCATTGGTCAGTTTCGGTTTAATTTCTGTGAAAGAACCCTTGCATAATTTTATGGTTGGGGGTCACCACAACACGAGCAACTGTATTAAAGGGTCGTGGCATTAGGAAGGTGGAGAAGCACTGCTCTACATGTTACTGACAACCAAAACTACAGGTCCCTTAAGCTTAAATGCTCTGATTTAATCAAATATTGTGTTAATTGAATGATCTCATCTTCAGCTTTGGAACAAAGCTACGAAATGTAGGAAGTCTGCATGAAAGATGCTGTCAGGCTGCAGCGGACTTATTGGTTTTGCAGGGTTTTGAAGGCCAAAGTGTCAAAATCTTGTGGTGTTTGCATTGCTTAATGTCCTTTGATTTTGATTGGATTCCTCCCCTTGTAGGGTGGATACCATGTGGCTACATTCGTTGTATTGTCCCAACTGCTTTTGTCTAAAGAAAATCAGGAGCCATTCAGCCCAGGGGATCTAGCATGCAGCTCACATCCCCTAAACAGTTACCTCGCCCCTTTTGTTGGATCCCCTACATTGCACACCTTTGTAATTCACATCCCCTCGAGCCACCTTGGCACCTGGGCCATCCCCACGACTTTCGGCTAAGTAACTAGCCCCCACTGTTGCCATGCCAACCATATGCATCTCAAGCATGCCTACTGGATGGGGGATACGCTTCTAGGTAACACTGTGTGTGAATGAGGAAAGGCTCAATATACAGGAACAAATTTAGGGCTCAACAAAATCATATAGCATCTCTCCTTGGAAGTTCCATCCTTGACCAGTTTCAAATTCTACCCTTTCAAATTTATCTCAAGTAGTGGCCGTCATCACATCTTTCAGTAGTGAACAGCATAAAATCTGAGTTTTTAAAAGACTTTAAAAAAAAAGCACTTCCTTTCTTCAGTTCAGAATCGATAGTTCATATGTACCAGTGGGTGACCCAATACTCTAACCTAGGGGTAAATCTGTGGTCCTCCAAATGTTCATGGACATCTGGAAGAACACAGGTTGAGTACCCCTGCTCTAACCTATGCTAGCTCTTTCTATGCACTTTCTCTATAACATTTATACTATTGTCAATCTCTATTTATACTATACTAGGAAAAGAGCCCATTGTAAACAAAATACAATGGGCGCTAGAATGTGGGGGAGACGGAGGGACAGGGCAGCGTGCAGAAAGGAAGGGCACCTTAGTGATGAGGCGTCTTCGAGGGCGGGCGATGGCGGCGGGGTGTCCTGGGCTCTTCAGCGTGTCCGCGGCAGCGATGTTGAGTTGCGGGTGGGTCTTTGAGATCTCCGAGTGGTGGGGGCTCGCTCAGGCGGCGGGCTGACGTGGCAAGAGGCGCTTTGCGCCTCTCACCACGTCAGGCCGCTGGGCAGGGAGCCCCCGGCAGCCACGGGGCTCCCTTGCTTCGCGTCTCCGACGCGCCAGGCCATCGGCAAAGGGAGCAACTGCGAGCCGCGCACAGCGCGGCTCGCAGTTGCTGGGGCTGGGAATTGGAGGGACCAATTGGCAGGCGCTGCGCGCCTGCCAATTGGTCCCTCTGATTGTCCGTCCGGAGGAAGGGTCCAATCCGGACCCTTCCTCATCACGGACACATCCCGCCTTAGAACCCCTTAGCCATTTATTTAGTCCGTGGCGCCCGTGGCGCCACGGGCAGTTTAAAGATAATACTATTACTATACTACATTTATACTATTGTCAATCTCTACCGCCCAGAGCCGTAGGGAAGGGCAGTATAGAAATCTAAATAAATAAATATTGTATCCCCCCCCCATGGAAGTATCTATGCCTGTAAGCCCTAAAATCCTCCAAAAACTTTCTTTTTTCTTCTAAGGAAAGGGACTCCAACCCTTCCGCTCGCTCTGGGTTTCTCAGATTCTGCATTTCCTCTCTGAGTTGCTCTGTAGCATTTGAAGTAATTCCGAGGGTCTGGCGCGAGGAAACATGCCTCCTCAGCATAATTCATCTTTCTGACATAGCTCTTGTCACTTTAAAGACTGCTGAACTTCTTTCCAATGCTGTAACACCCAATTAAAAGTGTAGCATGTCAGACCCTACTTAGGTTTGCAGTTTCAGACACTCCAACGTATCTCTGCTCCCCTTTGCAAGTCAGCAGTTATTAGCAGCCCAAAGCGTGTGGAACATTACTTCTACTTCTAGTAGTATAAGAGAGACCAAACTCCCTTTGTTCTGGTGATATCTGATCAAATTTGGAAATGTAAAGAAAACTTCAGAGATGCTGCGTATTGACAAGGGTATGATGAGCTGAACAAGAAGACACTTCAAAAGCTCCACTGTACACCAAACAAGCAAACTTTATGGGATAAATTATATGTAGTCAAGAAAGGAATCCTATTTTGCACTCCTGGTATTCTTAGGGCTTTTACTGTTGATAGAAATGAAAGCTCGTTTAACAGAGATCATGAGAGGCTGCTTTTTCCATCTTTTCTTCTGTGACATAATTTCCTCTTGCCCCTTTGGTCATCTAGCTGCAGTTTTTCATATTTTACTGAAATGTCCTCTATATTCAAATTTAAGATGCAGTTTCATTCTAACATGGTTGGTGAATTTCTAAGATTCTCATCCAAGCCGGATGGATCCTTTCCTGCTTTCAGATCAAAATCCTAATATAACTGGGTGTCATGAAATGGTTTCTTTCTGTCTTTTGAGAAATAGAGACTATAAATGAAATTTCAGATCATAGAATCATAGAGTTGGAAAGGGCCACACAGGCCATCTAGTCCAACCCCCTGCTCAACGCAGGATCAGCCCAAAACATCCTAAAGCATCCAAGAAAAGTTTGTATCCAACCTTTGCTTGAAGACTGCCAGCGATGGTCATACTGCTCACAGTACTGAGCCATAAAGCTTTTATTGGATAAAGGAAAGGAATAAAATAATAAACTTCAAGTATAGGCTAATGAAAGAAGAAGAAGAAGAAGAAGAAGAAGAAGAAGAAGAAGAAGAAGAAGAAGAAGAAGAAGAAGAGTTGGTTCTTATATGCCACTTTTCTCTACCTGAAGGAGTTTCAAAGTGGCTTACATTTATCTTCCCTTCCCACTCCCCACAACAGAAACCCTGTGAGGTGGGTGAGGCTGAGAGAGCCCTGATATTACTGAGGAAGAAGAAGAGTCGGTTCTTGTATGCTGCTTTTCTCTACCCAAAGGAGTCTCAAAGCGGCTTACATTTGCCTTCCCTTTCCTCTCCCCACAACAGACCCCCTGTGAGGTAGGAGAGGCTGGGAGAACCCTGATATTACTGCTCTGTCAGAACAGCTTTATCAGTGCTGTGGTACTGCTGCCTGCATATGGAGGAGCGGGGAATCAAACCCGACTCACCAGATTAGAAGTAGGTGCTCCAAACTGGGATTCTTAGGGATTATAAGGAAAGGGATTGAGAATAAAACAGCCTATATTGTAATGCTCCTGTATCAATCCATAGTGTGGCCTCATTTGGAATACTCTAAACAGTTCTGGTTGCCGTATCTCCAAAAGGACATTGCAGAGCTGGGGAAAGTACAGAGGAGGGCATCTGAGATGTCTAGAAAAGAGATAACAAAGGGGGGAATGGGAGAGATTTCGAAAATTATGCAAGGAGTGGAGAGATTTGTCAAAGAGAACGTTTTCTCCCTCTCCCAAAATACTAGAAATTGAAGGCATCTAATGAAAACCGACAGGCAGGAGGTTCAGGATGGACAAAAGGAGACACACAGGCAGTGATTAAAATGTGTGTGTAATGTACAGAGCAAGTAGGAATGACTGCAAGAATAAAACGCTTTAAAATGGAATTAGATTCACGGAGGACAAGTTTACCAATGGCTACTAGGCAGGTAGCTGGCAGGGACTCATGGGAATTGTAGTCCATGGACATCTGGAGAGCCACAGTCTGGCTACCCCTGCTCCAAAGCATAATCAGTGCCCTGGCCTGGATGGCACAGGCCGGCTTGACCTCAAGTAGTTCTGGGGAGCCGGGCTGTGTCAGCCCTGGGCCTCTTCTGCATGATGGATAAGCTGATGAAAACTCACTAAATACACCGTTGTTTTTCTGATCTCTGCACAGAAGAGTGAATTTACTCCGCAAAACTGATTTTGCTCTGCGTGGTGAACTGCCTCTTTAAGCGTCTTTTAAGTGTTTTTTCTGAAAAATGCTTTTCACCTATTCATTTCTCTCCTGCCTGCCTGAGACATCTATTAGCCATGAAGAGACGATCTTTAGTTATGCAGATTAGTGATGGCATTTGAGAACAAAGCGGAGTTGGCAAAACTACAGGGGGCAGGGCTATGAATTGTTCCATGCAGAGAGCATTGCAACGTAGTTCTTCAACAGACTATATTCAATGCAGAACAAGGGTTGTAATATAATAAAGCGGTCTAAACTGGTTGCTTTTAAAACTTTTATTTGGCTCCATGTAGAATACATCCTGGTTAATCCTTCAATAGGAAACCAGCAAGGAAGTCCAGGGATACTACGACTTTATGGCACTTGACTACATTTTAGAAGTACTTTCCACCACCTGTGCACCTGTGGGATGTGTATGGCTGCAGAATCAACTATAACACATCCTAGTAAGTGCCGGGACCTGGCAGATGCAACATGAATTATTCACCAGCTCATTCTACCTTGCCTCCATTTCTAGCAACAATTCTCCTGCTGCTCTGTCCTGCCGATTTTCCACGCTGGACAGCTCCTCTGCTTCATGGGTCTACCGGGAATCTGAATGTTCACTCTAGTATTATTGGGAATGGTACAAGGTCCCACAGCTTGCAGGGAATTTGTATCTGTCTAAGGATTCCTTCCACTCACATTTTACCTGTGCCGGCTTACATCTGTATGGATTTTTTGGCATCCGGGCTCTCAGAAAAGCATCTGCCTTAAGTCCCAGTGAGAATTGTGCCCCTTCCAGCACTTTGAGGCCACATTCAAGTGGGTAACCATGTTGGTCTGAAGCAAGCACTCAAAAGCTCACACCTTGAATAAATCTTTGTTGCTCTTAAAGGGGCCACTGGACTCTGATTTTGTTTTTGAGGCTACAGTTAATTGCGAGTATATGTGTTAAGTGCCTTCAAATCACTTTTGAATTACAGCAACTCTATGAACGAATGACCTTCAAATCGACCTATCATTAACAGCCTTGCTTAGGGCGTGCAAAGTGAAGAATCATAGAGTGGGAAGGGGCCACACAGGCCATCTAGTCCAACCCCCTGCTCAACGCAGGATCAGCCCTAAGCATCCTAAATCATCCAAGAAAAGTGTGTATCCAACCTTTGCTTGAAGACTGCCAGTGAAGGCCATGACTTTCTTGACTTGAGCAATCCGTCTCAGGTCTGGTCTTTTTCTTTTCCTGTTGCCTTCAACTTTTCCTAGCCCTATTGTCTTTTTCAGTGCCTTCTTATAACATGACCGAAATATGATAGCCTCAGTTGCGTCATTTCTGCTTCTAGGAAAAGTTCAGGCTTGGCTTGATGTAGAATCCACTTATTTGCCTTTTGGGCAGCCTATAAAACTTTCCTCCATCACCACATTTCCAAAAAATCAACTTTCTTCCCATTCAGCAGTCTTCATTGTCTAACTTTCACACCTTGGCACAGTTATGGGGAATATCATGGCTTGGAATTATCTTGGTCTCAGAGGGACACATCACTACACTTAAGGATATTTCCCATCTCTTTCATGGCTGCTTTTCTTAGTCTCAGTCCCTTGGTTGCAGTCTGCCTTTTGGTTGATGATTGAGCCAAGGAATCATCCTTGGCTAATGTACATTTAATTAGAATCATAGAACCATATTTCCTGACAGTCAGAGCGGTTTCTCAGTGGAACAGGCTTCCTCGGGAGGTGGTGGGTTCTCCATCTTTGGAAATTTTTAAGCAGAGGCTGGAGAGCCATCTGACGGAGAGGCTGATTCTGTGAAGGCTCAAGGGGGCGGCAGGTTACAGTAGATGAGCAATTGGGATGTGAGTGTCCTGTATAGTGCAGGGGGTTGGACTAGATGACCCATGAGGTCCCTTCCAACTCTATGATTCTATGATCCACTGAATTATTGCTCAGGCTTACATGTAAGAGTTTTCTTTAAAAGCTGGATTGGGTGGCATACAAGGAGGATCAAACTCTGGTCATTTGGCGAGAACATGGATGCTTGCACATGAGGCACAATTACTTTTTACCTCACTCTCCTCATCCCTTTTGTTACATTTTTATTTTGTTTCCAATAATATTAGTAACAGGCTGACCTTGTATTGAGCAGGGGGTTGTACTAGATGGCCTGTATGCCCCTTACAACTCTGCGATTCTAAATCAAAGTGTCAGACACAAAATATAGCATCAGGTACACAGGGCACCTTAGCTGATGAAAGCAGGATAGCCTGGTCCACTCCAGTTAGGGCATTTCTAAATTGGCACCTAAATTGTTGGAGACAAATGCTGCGAATTCCCTTCCTGGAGAGAAGGGTTCGCTCCCGAGGGAGGTGGCCCAGCTGCCACCGTCCAGAAAGGTTTTTTTTTCTTTTCCCCCAAAGGGACTTGATTCACCTCCCAATGAAGAAGAAGAAGAAGAAGAAGAAGAAGAAGAAGAAGAAGAAGAAGAAGAAGAAGGAGGAGTTGGGCTTTATACCCGGCTTTGTCCAACTGTGTCATTAGAAGGGAAGAGGTTGCAGCTAAAGCTCACTTACTTTGGATACATCGTGCGATCAGACTCGCTAGAAAAATCATTAATGCTTGCCATGGTCAGCGGCAAAAGGAAACGTGGTTGCCAAAGGATCCGCTGGCTCGCCATGATCAAAGCCAATACAGGGATGGCCATGAACCAACTGAAAGAAGCAGTCAGAGACAGGGGCGCATGGCGAAGACTTTCCTATATATCGCTGAGGGTCAGACATGACTGAACAGATGACATCATCATCATCAAATTGGCACCTAGCTCTAGTGCTCAAATGGAAGGTGGCATAGTACAGACTGACCTTGTCAGATCTTAGAAGCTAAACATAGCGAGTATCTGGATGGGAGTCCACCAAGGAAGACCCTACAGAAGCAAACCAGCTCTGTTTCTGATTTGCCTTGAAGATCCTTTGCTATGGCTACTATATGACCATTGCATCTTGATAACACACATGCATAAGGTCACATGGTACAGGGGTGTGGACAGTGTGAATTCAAATTCTGTATAGGACCCTGCTGGGGGAGTGTTCAACAAACAGCCTGGTACAAACTTGGAATTTCAACCCACCTCCCCTATTGTATTTACTCTTTTTTTACCCTGTAAAACAGTCAGTCTCTATACAAATGTACATTGTTTTATTATTATTATTATTATTTCTTATCACTATTATTACCAAAGTTATCCTGCCCTGGTCCAAGTGCCATAAATAGAAGCCAAATAGGAGCACTGAAGCTACCCTAGTAGATTGTGTTCAGCACATATATTATTATGAGTAATAATATGTATTTACAATTATACAAAACCACTACTATTGAATGCATCCCTTACAGAGGTAAGAATATGGAACACTATGGTCAGACTCAAGAGCCTCTTGGGCGCAGAGTGGTAAGGCAGCGATATGCTGTCTGAATCTGTCTGCCCATGAGGTTGGGAGTTCAATCCCAGCAGCTGGCTCGAGGTTGACTCAGCCTTCCATCCTTCCGAGGTCGGTTAAATGAGTACCCAGCTTGCTGGGGGGTAAACGGTGATGACTGGGGAAGGCACTGGCAAACCACCCCGTATTGAGTCTGCCAAGAAAACGCTAGAGGGCGTCACCCCAAGGGTCAGACATGACTCGGTGCTTGCACAGGGGATACCTTTACATTTACCTTATGGTCAGACTCAACATTTATTCAATTGTTCATGGGGCACTGAGGAACAGCAAATTAATTTGGTGTCCTGTAGTTCAGTGGTCCCCAACCCCCGGTCCAGAGACCGGTACCGGTCCGCAGCTCCTCCTCCCTGGCTGTTGCCTCGGGGGCTGCCCTGCCATTCTGCTGCCAGCTCACCTTTGGTGCTCTCCAGCGGGTCTCCCCCTCTGCGTGGCACTGCACAGCTGCTGCTGGCAGCGCCCCCCAGAGGGCGGTGGAAATCAGGGACACCGGTGGGAAAGCAAGTGGAGCAGGGGATCAGGCGGCAACGTCCCTCGGCAAAAGACTACCCCCCCCCCCGAGCCTCACTAAAATTGTCAAGCATTGACCAGTCCCTGGTGATAAAAAGGTTGGGGACCACTGTTGTAGTTGGTTGTAAAAGGAGGGAAGGCCACATGGTGTAGCGCGATTCCATTAGATCTCAGAAGCTAAGCTGGGTCAGGACTCAGATGGGAGACCACCAAGGAAGCCTCTGCAGAGGAAGACAATGGCTAATCCGCAAAAGGAACAGCTACCGACCCCTCTCCCCCACAGATTCCAGAGGGGTAGTTCTGTTATATGGTGACTTGGATGGCTCAGCCAAGACTGATCTCCTCTGATCTGACGAAGAGGCTGCTTCTGTGAAGATTCAAGGGCAGGTTACAGTGTCAGCGACAGGCTTGTGGGTGTTCTGCATGGTGCAGGGGGTTGGACGAGATTACCCAGGAGGTCCCTTCTAACTCTATGATTCTATAATCATAGAATCATAGAGTTGGAAGGGGCCATACAGGCCATCTAGTCCAACCCCCTGCTCAACGCAGGATCAGCCCAAAGCATCCAAGAAAAGAGTGTATCCAACCTTTGCTTGAAGACTGCCAGTGAGGGGGAGCTCACCACCTCCTTAGGCAGCCTATTCCACTGCTGAACTACTCTGACTGTGAAAAATGATCTTAGAGGCTGAGCAGGGTCAACTCCAGTTAGTTCTCCAGAACACCTCCCAATGAAGTAAACACCCTGAACTGCCCAATCATGGGATTGTTAAAATGTTAATATTGTTCAACCAGTTCCTGAACATCACTGTTATTACTGCTACTTATTTGACATTCTGAGTTAGACTGTATTGTTCCATGTTCTCCCATGTTCCATGTAAAGTGCCCTGAGCTGCAGGGGAGGGCAGTATACAACTATGCAACCAACCAATGAACCAGCCTACCTACCTACCTACCTAGATGGGAAATCACAGAAGCAGGAGATGACAAGCACTCCTAGCTGCATTAGCTCTAGATTGGAAACTTAACCAGGTCTGTAGGGTCTACAAGACCGAGCTGTTCCACCAGGCCTATGGTCAAGGCCTTGATGGACCATGAAGAAATGGAGACTGATGGAAGATCTGCTCTCCAAGGATCTGGACCCCCCACCAGCACCTAAACCAGTTGCGGGCAACTGACATATAAAATGTTTTATTGGGTATATTTATATATGATTTTATATTCTGACTGATTGTTTATCTCATGTTGTTACCAGCACAGAGCAACCTTAATGGTAAGCATGAATGATGGGACACCATCCTAAAGTCTGAACTTACATGCACAATGCAGGTTGCCCCTTTACATGTGGCGGCTTCTAATCTGGTGAGTCGGGTTTGATGCCCCGCTCCTCCAGACGCAGCCAGCTGGGTGACCTTGGGCTTGTCACAGCCCTTGTTGTGCTGCACTTACAGAGCAGTAATATCAGGGCTCTTTCAGCCTCACCCACCCCACAGGGTGTCTGTTGTGGGGAGAGGGAAGGGAATGTGATTGTAAGCTGCTCTGAGATTCCTTCGGGTCAAGAAAAGAGGCATATAAGAACAAACTCTTCTTATTCAGTAATATCAGGGCTCTCTCAGCTCCCCCACAGGGTGACTATTGTGAGGAGAGGAAGGAAAGGCAATTGGAAGCTGCTTTAAGACTCCTTCAGGCAGTGAAAAGTGGAGTATAAAAACAACTCTTCTTCTTTGTTTCAAGAGGCAGACTGACTTTGGAGTTTCGCCTCACAACTCTTCCCCCTCCACCTCACCCCGGTCCTTCCTGAAAGGAATAAACTGAGCCATTTTTGGAGGAGCCAACGTTTTGCAACTGGCAACTGACCCGTGACAACTCCAGGGTGCTCTCCGGGGCCTTTCCCGAACAACCGGGGTTCCGAACTGGCTCCGACAGGAAGCCTGGCGACGCCTTGTCCTTTTTACTCTCTTTAGCTCCCCATTTGCTTTGTGCCAGACCCGAAGAGAGCCAGAAGTTGCTTGTGACCACTTTTATATATCATCTCTCAGGCTGAAGAGCCAAAAGAAAAGGGGGGAGGAAGAGAAAAAGAGGGGGGTGGGCAGGAGGGAGGACGGAGAGCCAGAGAGCTCGCCAGCCCGCAATTCAGCAAAGGATGTTTCCATGGGAAAGTGCTGCGGCAGCATAAAAGGAGCAGGGGGAAGTGGCAGTTAACCCGGCGGTAGCCTTATTGCCGCTTGCATTCACAGGCACTGACACTTGAGCAAGGCTAGGCAAGCCGGGAGCGGAGGCACCGGGCCATCTGTTGCTAGGGATTACATCACCCCACCCTGGCTCGGGCCTTTCTCTCCGGGCCAGCGTTGGCCTCATTAATCAGCGCCGCCACTGTGAGGGTCCGTTCGGGGAGGGTTCCCCTGCCAGGACTTGACAGCCAAGGTTCGGCGGGGACAAGCCCAAGGAGGGCCGGCTGAAGTTTTTAAAAAGAGATTTGGGAGCCGCTCACAGCTCTCCTTGGACGGCGCGCTTCGTGTTTTGCACTGCTGTTTCTCAAAGATTTTATGAGAACCCCGAGGAAGTAGTGCTGGGCGGCGTGGCTCAGTTCCTGATGACGAGTCAAAGCTTAACTCGGAAGGCTCCAACCGAGGAAGTGTGGAAGCTGGAGTTTTATGTCGAACACGGTCGTGTAAACAGAGGAACCTGAGGAACTCTGTTATGAAGCAAGGCTGTAAACCAGGGGTAGTCAACCTGTGGTCCTCCAGAGGTTCATGGACTACAATTCCCACGAGCCCCTGCCAGCAAACGCTGGCAGGGGCTCATGGGAATTGTTGTCCATGAACATCTGGAGGACCACAGGTTGACTACCCCCGCTGTAAATGACAGGATGCTTTGGAGGGTAGTTAATTCATAGGGTCACCATATGTCGCAAACTACTTGATGGCACATAACACACATGCACGATGCTGTCTTGTGATATGTAGGGGCCTTGGTCCATCCAGGTCACCATTGCCTGCTCCAGCAGTTCTCAACCTTCCCATCACCACGACTCCTGCCGCCACCAGTGACCCAAAGTGGGTGGAAAAGGGGGTGGCAGGTTTCTGTGGATGAGCGATTGGGTTGTGAGTGTCCTGCACAGTTCAGCGGGGGTTGGACTAGATGACCCATGAGGTCCCTTCCAACTCTATGATTCTATAAATTACTATTACTATTACTATTACTATTACTATTACTATTACTACCACCAAGCAGTCCTGACAGAAGCGTTCTAAGCCCCACCTCCCTCACAGGGAGAGGAACAGAAGGAGATTTTCAACCACTTTGAGACTCTTTCAGGCAGTGAAAAGTGGGGTATTAAAACAAACAACTCTTCTTCTTCTCTTGAGCAGGAGAGGAAGGATGGGGGACATGTAATGGAGTAACAACCAGTGACAATATCGCATCTGTGGGTACATCAGACAACCAGTATGCGAGTTCAAAGCATGTTCACACAGCACCTGTTTCCCAGCCAAAAGCTGAGAAGCCAATTCTGCACTGACCATCAACTTTGAAGTGAAGCTTCATGGGCAAGGAGTCGTGGAGCATGCACAGGTTTCTCTCCCTTCCTTCATGTTGTTCCAAATGTTGTTCTACTCGAACCGCCTGATATTCCCCACACAGCCTACAGCTTTATCTGCTCGCTGGAAAGCTGGAACGAATGGCAGGAGCACTTTGGCACACTGAAGGCATTAAACTTTCAGGGAGATGAAATGAAACATGACAAATTACTTAGCGAGTCCACAAAACTGTATAGACCAGAACACACTGGGGTCCTAGTATTCATTCTTCTCCAGCTCAGAAGAGACGGAGAGAGCCTGTGTGTTTGTGTGTGTGTGTGTGTGTGTGAGCGAGAGAGAGCACATAACCCAGTTTTCATTCAGCAATTGCAGATGGGTTTTTGTTTGTGTGTATTGCCTATATCATCAGATTTTTTAAAATCACTAGCAATACCTATAATGAAAGAAAGGCATCCGTGCTTCTGATTAGGACTGGATTCACGCTGCAGACTTAGCTACACATATCTTCAAAACCGCTTTGTAAATCTCTGTGCCTCTCTGCAACACCACCAAAGAAGTTTTTGAAACTGGAAGATTATCGTAAAAGCAAAACATTGCTTAAATTATCAGGGTGCAACATTTTGACAGCTCCGCTGCTCAATTTCACTTTTAAAAAATTACACTGTAGAAAGGGAGTTGGTTTTTATACCCCGCTTTTGACTACAGGAAGGAGTGGCTTACAATCGCCTTCCCTTCCTCTCCCCACAAATGGCACTCTATGACCGTTTATGCACTGGAGGTTTCATGCCGGGCTGCAGCCTGGAGTTTTAGTCGTGGCAGGTTGGCCCATCTCTTCCTGCACCCACATGGGGGAGCATTTGGCCCAGTGCTCCTCATCTGCCCCCAATTTTTTGCCCCTCCACAGGAGCTGGGGCAGTGAAGTTCCCAGTGCATAAATGGTCTAGGACAGTGGTCCCCAACCTTTCCGAGGCTGGGGACCGGCAGGGCATCGGGCCGCGCCCCCGCGGACCGCGCCCGTGCGGGCCACGCCCGCGGTTCGGGCCGCACCCGAGCCGCGCCCGCGAGCCGCGCCCGGGCCGCGCCCACGGATCGGCCCGTGCCCACGGGCCGCGCCCGCGGATCGGGCCGAGCGGGCGTGGCCCGCACAGGCGCGGCCCGGCCCTGATTCCCTCTCCCCACCTCCCGCAGTAAGAAGCTTCCCGGGCCGCAAGCTTGCGGCCTGGGAAGTTTTTTACTGCGGAGGCGGGGCGGGGAGAGGGAGCCGCGGCCCGGTGCCATGGCCTTTACGGCCCGGCACCGGGCCCCGGCCCGCAGGTTGGGGACCACTGGTCTAGGAGTTAGGTGGGGCCGAGGGAGCTCTGACAGAACTGCTCTTGTACAGAAAACCAGGTCTAATTTGATCTTCAAGTACTGGGGCGGGCGGGATATTTTCTAAAGAACACCCCCCCCCCAAATAATACACACACACACAAATACTATAAAATGTGGCATTCCTTGCAAAGGTCCATGGGAGCTTTCAAAAGAAAGAGCATCTTTCTTGTAATTCCACTCCATCATCTGAGCATTCTCTTCTCGGTCACTTCACAGGTTAAGCATGCCACTTATCGAGCTTGTCCTCACACTGGCTCCAATTCCAAATAATAGCTCCTGGCACATAACGCACATACATTGTAAACATATTAATAGCAAGCTGTGAGGAGCTGGCGAGTCTCAGCCCAACGGCTGGTGTGGTTTTGTTCCGGGAGGGGGGTGGGGTGGGGGGAAGAGAATAATCTTATTAGTTCTGGTTCAAGAATTGGAACTTCCACTGGGGAAAAAGAAAGCAAGCATGCATATTTTCTGCCCCAAGAAACTTCAGAGTAACTATTTGGAATTGCCTGTGAACTAGTTCAAGGGCATATGTTTTGCATGGGTGACGTGCCTGGTCTCTTCCCCCTCCAAGGGGTCCCACCAGTAAACGAACAACCCGCTGGTGGACAGAGAGGATGAAGGGTGTGTGTGTGTGGGGGGGCCTTAACGACTAGTATTGTTTTATGGTTTGATAGATATTTTATTGATTATTGAAGATGTTTGATTTTAGGTTCAGAACCACCCCGAGCCCGTTCATGGGGAGGGGTGGCATGCAAACAACAAATGAATGAATGAATGAATGAATGAATGAATGAATGAATGAATGAATGAATTTAACTCTCGGCATCTCCAGTGTCAAGAACCTCAGGTGCGGAAGGCCTGTGTCTGGGACCATGGAGAGCTGCTGCCGCCAAGACACGGCCCTTTCTCCATTTTTCTTCTTGTTTCTTTTCCCTTTTTCTCTTTTAACAGCAGAGGGATTTACTGTGATTTATATACTTGGCCAGGAGAATCCTGAAAACTATCTAGATCAATAGTTCTCCGCCTATGGGACGGGCCCTTCAGCTGAGTGATGGAAACTTGATGGCTGGCTCACAAACACTGTCCTTTCCTTGTGTTTTGGGAAGACTAATGACATCACACTCCTCGTTGTGTTTTGGGAAAACTAATGACATCACACTCTCTTTCCAAGTATGCTACAAAGGGCAACAGGTCAACAAGGTGAAGCTGCTAACGATCCAATCCTGTGGTCAGTTACTCCAGTGTAGCCCCCCGGAGGTCAATGGAGAGTTACCCCAGTCTAAATCCACAGACTTCAATGGGCTTACACTGGAGTAACTCACCACAGGATTCTTTTATTCTTCCTGTCAATTGCAGGGTTGCCAGATCACTCTCAGAAGTGGGGGATCCCCTGCTGGAGGTCCCAGTCCCCCATTTGTGCCCACTGGAGCAGTGAGGGGGAAATGGAAGCAAGCAATACTGCGCTGTCACACCTGGCTAGAAACACAGAAGTAACATTGCATAATCTGGTGGCGTTATGCTGCGGGAAGTGAGGCGGCCTCAGTCTCAGACTTCGACGTCACCTGTCTGCAACTCAATGAATCCCTGCCTCCGATGTTAAAGGACGGGTCCCGGGTTTGTAAAGGCTGATGACTGCTGGCCTGTATCGTACACAAGGTTGGATCCCATCAGCTGAAAAGGGTACGAAGGGCCCCCTTTGACCACCCAAAAGGCTAGGCTGAGGATCAAGACACCTGCCCAGAAAAAGCCATTTGGACCAGGAGGTACAGTAAGAAATGAGAGGTTAGGTGAAACAGATTGAAAATCTGGTGGGATCCAGCCTATAACTCAGGCATTCTCAACCATGCTTTCGTGAAACCCTGGGGTTTCTTGATGGCCCAAGATGGGTTTCCTGAATGGGTGAGAGTAAATTAATTTTTGATATATTTTTAAAATTTGTTAAACATTTATTGGGTGATCTGACCATGTATGGTCAATGTCAACCCGCCCCGCTCAAATGTCCATTTATCGTGATGTGACCATCTATAGTCATGTTGACTCACCCAAAATGGCCAATGGTGGGCCAGGAGGGGATGGAAAGGGGAGGGGCCCTGGGTGGGCGTGGCCACAGCTACGCGTCCCAACCATATTTTGCACGATCAAGCCTCTTCTGGGATTTCTCAAAGCCTGAGGAACGTTTCGGGCTCTTCTCAACAGTGAAAAAGTTGAGAAAGGCTGCTATAATGACTGGTTAACTACTATATTTAGCAGTCGGAAGAGAAGAATACCACTAATGCACATTTGTTGCATGTCGTTGCATGAATAGTATCACAGGTTTGATCTCTAGTTAAAGGGTTTCATGGAGAAAAGCTTGGGGAAACAACGGCTAGACCAGGAGTAGTCAAACTGCGTCCCTCCGGATGCTGGCAGGGGCTCTTGGCAAATGCTGGCAGGGGCTCTTGGGAATTGTAGTCCATGGACATCTGGAGGGCCACAGTTTGACTACCCCTGTGCTAGATAAAGGACATGATACCGATAAGCCAGTGGCTTCCCGGGTTATAAGAGTAAGAAAAGCCATACCTGTTAGCCGCTCCCATGAGAAATCAAGCGTGAAAAGGCATGCTTGTTACGGACCGATCAACAGAGGCGGAATAAAAAAAAAATGCAATATGGTAAACCAGACTGATCTGAATTCCAAGTCAGGTATGCTCAAGGAAACTACCATTTGAGCAACTGAACACATGAGCAAGCCTCATATAGGAGTGACTGACAACCTGAAGCATCGCTTCACGTTCCACAGTACAGCACATCAGATAATGCTGTCAATTTGCGATCAGCTCAGTAATCAGGCTGACAATGAAACTGCCTTCTCCTTCCCTTTTCTCACTCCGGAGAGGGAGACGTGCCATTAATCAGGAGCCATAATTTACATTTTTCAAATTAAGGAGGGTCTTCGGGTACGAATACTGCTGGCTCTCAGTTTCAAGCGAAAAGGAGAAGAGTCGGTTTTTATAGCCTGCTTTCCAATGCCCAAAGAGAGGTTTACAATTGTGTTCCGTTCCTCTCCCCACAACAGGCACCCTGTGAGGTAGGTGGGGCTGAGAGAGCTCTGACAGGACTGTGACTAGGCCAAGGTCAGCCAGCTGGCTGCATGTGGAGGAGCGGGGAACCAAAGCTAAGAAACCACTAGCCCCAGCTGGCTCCTGGAAGAAATAAAGCTTTTGACCATGCTTATCACAGAGCCAGTGTGTGAGAACAGAGGACTCTAACTTGGAGAGTCGGGTTTGATTCCCTACTCCTCCACATGCAGCCAGCTGGGGGACCTTGGCCTAGTCACAGTTCTCTCAGCACACTCTCAGTGCCATCTACCTCAAAGGGTGTCTTCTGTGGGGAGAGAAAGGGAAGGCAATTATCAGCTACTTTGAGACAGGTGAGGCCTGCTGAGCAACCTTGGGGCAGTCAATTCTCTCAGAGCTCTCTCAGCCCCACCTACCTAACAGGGTGCCTGTTGTGCAGAGAGGAAAAAAAGGTGCTTGTAGGCCATCCTTAAGGTAGTGATAAGTGATGTATTAAAAACAAAACAAACTCTTTTCTACTTTTTGCAGATTTTTTTCAGTTCTACATTTTTTTTTACCAGCTTCCTGTTTCTGGGCTTGGGACATTCTTTAACCTTTATCACAATGTTCTTCTTGACCTTTTTGAGCGCGCGTGAACCTTTCTGACAAAGCTTGGGGGACACAGACATAAAATGGCTGCCACAAAATGGCTGCCTTCAGTCACACAGTCAGATCCTTGCGCTGTGACCAAACAAACATTTTAAAAAATTTACACAGCCAATCAAATCTCCAATGACTGATCAGGAGCCTTGCTGGGCAAAAGCTCTACTTGGCCCCTGTAATTCCTAAAAACATTTGGCAGGCAGCTGGAAAGGGGTCACAGAATCACAGAGCTGGAAGGAAGCTCCAGGGTCACCTCGATCAGCCCCCTACATCATGGAGGACACTCACAGCTATGCCTTTTGACCACTGGTCCATAAGTATCATGTTGGGGATATTTTAAAAGTGAATATTTTGGCTCAAGGTAATTAGACAGGAGTGTGTGTGTTATAGCAGACGATCTCAGAAGCTAAGTAGGGTCACGACTGAGATGGTAGACCTACAACGAAACTCTGCAGAGGAAGACAATGGGAAACCACTTCCCCTACTCACTTGCCTTGAAAGCCCCTTGTTAGGACTGCCATAAGTCTGTTGTGACTTGAAAGCATGCATGTACACAATTAGGAGTTGGATTTTATACTCCACTTTTCACTGTCCGAAGGAGTCTCAAAGCGGCTTGCAATCTCTTTCCCTTCCTCTCCCCACAACAGGCACCCTGTGAGGGAGGTGAGGCTGAGAGAGCCCTGAGATTACTGAAGAAGAAGAGTTGGTTCTTATATGCTGCTTTTCTCTCCCTGAAGGAGTCTTCCAATTGCCTTCCCTTCCTCTCCCCACAACAGGCACCGTGTGAGGTAGGTGAGGCTGGAAGAGCTTGGACAGACCTGCTCTGTGAGAACAGCTCTATAAGTTGTTTGTTCTCCCCACCCCAGCTTCAGATGGGTGCTACAGTAATAGAGGAGATGCTCTTGGACACAGAATAAAATCTGAAACACATGCATTTAAGAAGTGAGAGTGTGACCACTTCCATTTACACTCATCCTCAAAGAATGCACCTAGAATCACAGCTCCAGGCTTAATTACCCAAACATCTTGATGAGCCACAGGCTGTGCGGAAGACGGTGCCTCACCTACACAGTGGAACCAGAAGGCGAGGCGACATTCTTGTTCCAATTTAAAAAAACTCCCAGCGACATGTGGTAGAAGAGTTTGGCAAGTTTAAGAAAGCAAGGTTGCTGTGAAGGTCTTGTTGAACTACCACACCCTCTTAAGACGAAGGAAATGCACATCCCCCCATCCGACAGAAGGAAAATTATCGCATGCACTTTTAAGTCCTGATAAAACACATGGGATCCTTCGCTACATTCAGGGAGTGAGCGGATGCAGGTTTTCTTTTCAGAAAACGTGCTCTCCCACCAGAGCTTTCTGGCAGGTTATTCCCTTACCGAGGCCCGGTGTATTGCAGCATCAAATGTCAACATCAAAACAATATAGGGAAAAAAATAATTACAGACAGTGTTAGTGTTGTAAGCTGATAAGGACCAGATGGTCTTTTGTATTTACGGTTTGCTATGTGCATACAAATGTGTTGGGGATCTAATTAGCTTTCTCCAAAACTCAAACTGGGTAATTACTATCATTATCCCCTTTTCAAATAAATCCGAAGTCTAAACTGCAATTAAGATTTTAAAATTTTTAATTTTTTTTTTTAAACAATTTTGTAGTCACACATTTTTAAGGATTGTAGTTTGGGACGCCTTTGGGGGGAAAAATGAAGATTGGCATAAAGTCTCCAAGCTTAACATTTTAAAAGTGGGGGAAATAATACCCTCGGCTGTAAAAGGGCTGGTACTTAAGCTTAAAGTGCTTTCCAAACAAGAGTTGATGGGGAATTATTCCCTTGTTCTCCATATAATACCAAACCTCTCATTCTGAGTGGCATCTTATTGCTTAGAGCTCCACATAAAATGTGTTGGCTCCCAAGCATCATTACTCGAATCTTTCTATATTTAGATGGATGTCGGGGTTACATTAAATAAATTTTAGGGAAAGAGCTCTGTTAACAGACTGATGTGTTAAGAGACATTTCGTAACATTCGGTCTCTCTGGCACATGCTGGTATGACCCAGGCCTCATTCACACACGTGAGCAAATTAGGTGGTAGAATGGCAAAGTGGCCAAATGGACCTACTCACGCCTTGATTGAATCTTTGTGGGTCTTAACGGTGCCACTGGAGTCTGATTCTGTTTTGTTCTGCTGCTTCAGACCAACACGACTACCCACTTGAATCTATTCCTACTGGGAGACAGAATTAAGAGGGTCTCAAAAGATGTCTCAAAATATTGCTATTCAGTCTCTAGGACAGACTTTTTCAGCCGCTGAACCATGGGGGAGCTCCTGAAATAATTTTTCTCAGGCTTTGGGGAGCCCCAGGAGTGATGTCAGCTGGCCAAGCTGCTCTGCCACACCCTCCGGAAGTTCCAGGTGACTAGAAGTGATGTCACCACCTGAGAGGGAGAGAGTCAAGGCGTGGTTTAAGGTGGGACTAGGCATGCAGGCTCCGCCCCCTCCCAGGGGAAGAAACCAGGGCAGAGTCTGCACTTACTTTCGTTATTCCATTGTCAATCCTGTTGAATTCAGATCGCTTTGAACTCGGATCTTCCTCTTCCTCCCCTCCCCAATGAAACAGGAAAGTCTTCTGCACGTGGTTAGGGAGGCTCAGAAGGGGGGCGGGGAGGCAAGTCTCTTTCTTTTCTTGGAGGGGAGGGGGAGAGGATCAAAAAAGCAGAGGAGGGAGGAAAAATCCAGGACCGACAGAAGTTGAGAGAAATTAGGGGCTTCTCCTTTAAGGCAAGCGTGTCACATGACCAGGTGTAGCCTATCATAGGTTCTCTACCACGGAGCTTTCTTTCCCAATGGATATTCAGGCTTAAAGGCAGTCTCAGATATCGCACAATAAAGGTAGGATCACTCCGGATCAATCCTTCTTGCTGCAGAAGGAAAATTAAAATCGCCCCAAATCCAAACGGAAATCGCATTCTGTGTAGAGGGCAGGGACTGAATCGATCTCGGGTTGGAATAAAAGCTCCGTGTAGTTTACACCCAGGAGAGAACTCATGCTCAGGAGGAGGAGCAATGGAAGTGGCTAGTTCCCTACACTGTGCCCAAGTTCATTAAGGCAGGTGGAGGAAGGCCATGCCCCCCCCCCCCCGGGACTCCTGCAGACTCCTGGGGGTCTACAGACTCCTGGTTGAGACTCCTGCTCTAGGAAAAGGAACGTTTTACCTGAACAAATTAGCTAATCTTACTAGTTGGCTGCAGATTGCAGGAAGAGCATTCCCATTTCGGATGCTCCTTTGCATACATTAAAAAACCACAACACACAGCCTGTTGATCAAAAACCAGCCCCAGGGGAAGAGATCTTCAACCCACCCCTTTCCTTTTTGGTGCTAGCTTTCTGCTCTGCGATGAGTTTTTAATCATAAGATGATTTGCCAAAATGTCATCTTCAACCAACAGTCTGACTGGCAATGCTGTGCAAAGGAGACTTTTCTGGGAGGAAGCCCCATGGAACAGACCTGAGAGCTATTCTGAGTAGACCTTCTTAGATTGCTCTCATGATGCAATCCATTCTATCACCACCTTCCTTTGAGATGTGCATAAAGCCGGCCGAAGAAGTGGAACACGGAGCAGAATTAGGTCGACAAAGAAGAGATGCCATGAAAATAGGTGCAAGCTTGGTCAGCTGGCCAGCCTTGTTGTTAGAGCTGCCAACCTCCAAATGGTGGATTGTGATCCCCTGGGATTATAATTGATAGAGATCAATTCACCCAGAGAAAAAGCTACTCTATGGTATTATATATAGAGTCCCTTGTGGCGCAGAGTGGTAAGGCAGCAGACATGCAGTCTGAAAGCTTTGCCCATGAGGCTGGGAGTTTGATCCCAGCAGCCAGCTCAAGGTTGACTCAGCCTTCCATCCTTCTGAGGTCGGTAAAATGAGTACCCAGCTTGCTGCTGGGGGGTAAACGGTCACGACTGGGGAAGGCACTGGCAAACCACCCCATATTGAGTCTGCTATGAAAACGCTGGAGGGCATCACCCCAAGGGTCAGACACGACTCGGTGCTTGCACAGGGGATAACTTTACCTTTTATGGTATTATATACAATTGAAGTGTCCCCCCTCCTCAAACCCTGCCCTCTTGAGGCTCCAAAACACCCCCCTTCCCAGAATATTTCCAAGTATTTCTCAACCCAGTGCTACCAAATTTACTTGTGGGGTTGTGCATGTTAATTAGACTTCAACTAGCTGCAATACTGGTGATGGGGCAGAACAACCTAGGCACTAGATACCAGGATTCTCCTCCGGGAGCTCATTCCACCAAGTGGGGGCCAGGACAGAGAACGACCTGGCCCTGGTCGAGTTATATGTATTGATAATTGTAGCAGAATGTATATGTATACAGGATGGGCACAGGAGCTCTAATGGAGACAGAACATCTGGAAGGTACAAACACAGGAGCCTTCTGAAAGGGGGTCAAGATGTAAAGAAGCGATTCATCACCAGGTCTATCTGGCTGCAAATAAGAGAAAGGTACACAATTCTGTCTCTCGGTGTAACAACGCAACTGGCAGGCAGCCATGTTATAAATTCTCATATGTTCAGAGTAGTAATTGCTTACGAGATAAGAAGCGGCTGGTAATTTCGTTACGAGATAAGAGGCAGTGCTCATTCTAATTAACTTTCGAATCCGCCCCAATAGGCAACATCTCGCCTGACGACGGGGCTACGAAAATGAAGTGGTGCAAATAATTAATCAAGGCACGTCACTCCTATTGGTTTCTTGCCCTTGGCACCGGAGAAGATCACATGATCCACATTATTGCGACACGCAAGATCGTGGCGGCGCGGTAGCGTGCACCGATGAACTCGCTTAATAGAAAATTTAATCAAAATCTGTCCAAAAGTTAGATAAGTGGCGATGACAATGTTATAAGTTAATCAGTTTTCACTGCGCAGGGGGAAAAAAAAAATTACAACTTTCAGAGCAATGGAATCTCCTCATCGCTGCTACTTCTTGGGTTGTGTTGCAAATCACAAAACATTAAACCTGTAGACGGTTGTTCATTTGAACGATACTTTTCTCACTTGTGTCTAATTTGCAGGAGAATGGATGTACGCTTCACTGATGTGCTCCTGCAGAGTTCATCTTCGTTTTGAAGATCTTCAATGTAAAGGTGAAGGTAAACGTAAAGGACCCCTAGTGTCCCTTGAAGGTGAAGGATATTAATTATTGGTATTGTAAGGTAAAGGTAAAGGTATCCCCTGTGCAAGCACCAAGTCATGCCTGACCCTTGGGGTGACGCCCTCTAGCGTTTTCATGGCAGACTCAATACGGGGTGGTTTGCCAGTGCCTTCCCCAGTCATTACCGTTTACCCCCCAGCAAGCTGGGTACTCATTTTACCGACCTCGGAAGGGTGGAAGGCTGAGTCGACCTTGAGCCGGCTGCTGGGATCGAACTCCCAGCCTCATGGGCAGAGCTTTCAGACTGCATGTCTGCTGCCTTACCACTCTGCGCCACAAGAGGCTCGTCTTCAATGTACTCCTATTTTAATCTAATGTACAACTGTAATAACAGTGTGTCACCAAGTTGCACCCAATCAATGGCAACCCCAAGGCCATGTGGTTTTCAGGGCAAGACATGAGTAGAGGTGGTTGGATATTGACCTTGCTCTCTGCATAGCAACCTTGCTATGGTCTCCCATCCAAATACCTCTGGTGGGGTTGGGCTAGCCAGGGCTACTTAAACTGCTTAATGTCATCTGTTCAGAAGGTGAAAAGGAGCCTAGGTCAGGCTTTCTCAACCAGGGTTATTGAATCCCTGGGGTGTCTGAACGGCCCTAGAAGGTTTTCCCGAATGGGTGGGAGTTAATTATTTTTAACATATATATTTTCAGTTTGTTAATAGTTCTGGCCTAGAGAGAACATTGTTTGTAGTTTTCAGATCTTTTAGTGAAAGCAGCATTCATCGAATTCTCCCGTGAACAACAAGAACAATTATTATTATTCAATTTGTATACCCACCCTTCCTTGGTGGGCTCATGGCGGGTATCAACAAGAATTAAAAATGATAACTATAACAATATAACTAAACATTAAATAATCTAATTTAGGTTTTAAAATGAATAAATAGGTTAAAAGCTGTCACTCCGATGTAACTAAAAACCATGTTGGGGAAGGGGCTTCGCCAATGTTGGGACAACTTCTTCAGAGTGGTTCTCACCTTTGGATTTGGGATAGGGAGGCCAGTAGTTTCTTGGTGCTGGTTTCATGGCCTCAACCTGTTTCCTGGAGGAACAGCTCTGTCTTACAGCCCCTCCCAAATTCCTTAAGATCCCAGAGGGCCCTGATCACACTAGAGGGTTCCTCAAGGTCAGTTTTACCTCCGTGGGGCTGGGGACCCTGAGCATGTTTTGATCATATGATCTTAATGCTCCCTTGGCAGGGGTGGTGGTGAAGGAAAAGTTACTAAAAGGAAATGTTCTTTGGGAGAGGAATAAGGGAATCAAGGTTTTCAGCCGCAGACTGTGCCAGTTAATTGTATCCTAGCTAATTAGCAATAGGCCATGGTAGGCTATGGGCCAGTAGCTAGATGTCCTGACATCATTTAACATCAAAGGTAGCGTTTGGTAGAAAAGGAGATAACAGGAAGTTTGTATTGTGGAGGGACTGCCAGTTTATAATGAGCAGCCCATTCCAGGAAATTAATTAGAGGTCAAAAGTGTAGAAGCTACTGCACATGCTGAATAAGAGGTTATACATAGTACAACACACCCCTAAGTATTTATAATCTCATTTTAATGGACGGACGGTGATGTCACTAGGATGTCCCAGCATGAAATACGTGTTCCGAGGAGATCAGATTGTAACTCCGCCCCTGGGCGGAGAGGGAATGGGTAGGGGGTTTGACGGATGGGAGATGCTGGACTGACCAGCCCTTGAGAAGGTGCTTGTTTCCCAGGAGGGAATCTTCTATATTGCAACAAAAAAATTTTATTCTTTCGCCAACATGTGGTCCACCTTTGTCTGATATGTCCCAGTTTCTGTCTATTGGAGGCAGAACTTTATTTTTCTAACAAGGTTGTGGTGGAAGAGGCAAGAGGTTGTGGTAGATACAGAAGTCCCAGACTGTTTAGGGCTTTGAACATGAGGATCAAAACCTTGAACCTGATTCAATCTCCAGGTAATGTCCAGAGATTGTGCAGCAAATCTTCAATTACAAAAACACAGGATGTCAAAATTCCCCATTTCCTTCTTTCTTATAAGAAATTGGTTTATTTGCAGAACTTGTTTTTTTTTTGTAGTTTTAAGTGGGTGTCAGACCCACATTTGACACCCAAAGATTATTGATTATCAAGGTGAGTAGGTCCATGTTCCAGCATACCATGATACTGTGGATATCAACAATCTTGCTATGCTTCTGCAAAACTATATCCCACATGTGACATGCCGGAAACTCCACAACTGAAACCAGGTGCCTGCTTGATAGCTCCCTATGGGAGCTTTTGGCGTTCCGTAAGGCCTGTAAAACAGAGCCTCTTGTGGCGCAGGGCGGTAAGGCAGCTGACATGCTGTCTGAAGCTCTGACAATGAGGCTGGGAGCTCGATCCCAGCAGCCGGCTCAAGGTTGACTCAGCCTTCCATCCTTCCGAGGTCGGTAAAATGAGTACCCAGCTTGCTGGGGGGTAAACGGTAATGACTGGGGAAGGCACTGGCAAACCACCCCGTATTGAGTCTGCCATGAAAACGCTGGAGGGCGTCACCCCAAGGGTCAGACATGACTCGGTGCTTGCACAGGGGATATGTTACCATTAAGGCCTGTAAAACGGAGCTCAGGGCCTCCCCCTCATAGAATGGCGGTAGCAAGGCCTATTAGCACCCTCTACACCTCTCCCTCTAGATGCAAATCTGGGTTGAGGTTTAGGAGGAATTGTTCTTCACCATGGTTCTTGGGTTTCTTGGTCTGTGGGATTTTTTATTACTGTATTTCTGGTTTTATCGGTTTTAATGGGATATGGGTTTTTAGTCGAATTTTGTAACCCAACTCGAGCCTTCGGGGGGAGGTGGGTAATAAAATAAGAAGAAGGAGGAGGAGGAGGAGGAGGAGGAGGAGGAGGAGTTGTCTCTTATAAGCCGCTTTTCTTGTTGCCGGGGATGTTGCCACTGCCTGAGCCCCTGCTCCACTTGCTTTCCCGCCTGCGCCCCTGACTTCCCGCTGCCCACTAGGGGGCGCTGCCAGCAGTAGCTGCGCAGTGCCATGCCAAGGGGGAGCCCCAGCCATGGCAGCTGCCGGAGAGGAGGAGGAGGAGGAGGAGGAGGAGGAGGAGGAGAAGAAGAAGAAGAAGAAGAAGAAGAAGAATACAGCTCCAATCCCGACTCTGATGAATTTGCAAGTATGAGACCAGTGAACTTGAAAGATTGCATGCTGCTGGGAGTTATGGGGTTGGTCCTAATTAAAGATATTACATGGATCACGTTCTTGGCTTGTTAGATGTCACCGTTGGCCCAATACGGCCGTAAACAACCTGCCAACCTGTAGGATGCCAGAATTCAGATCAAGAGAGGAGGTGCATGACATCTGGAGGCACACAGGATTAGCAAGACTGCATGAATATGGGAAAAGTCGTAAGAAGTAATGACGATCTAATTTGGCTTCGATTGACTGTATGCATTTCTTAACCCTGGAAATTTATCTCCTGAGTTAATACCATGACTTCTAAGCCATTTCGGCTCGGTTTTCTTGGACTGGTTTAGAGGGAAATCAGAGACGTTGGCAAGGATTGCTGCTGGGGAGTTCAGCGGATTTATTGCCTCTTGTTTTTATGACCTCTGGACTGAATCAACTTGAAACTTGATATTTCTTTGCCTGGCAGAACATTCACCATAGCCTGGCATCAAACTTTTGTATTTCAGAGACCCGTAAATCTGACTGACACGGTGTTTTTAATAAGAAAGGTAGGTTAACTGTGTGGATCAGGAATAAAGGAGGCATCTATATCCTTGCAACCACAGTGCTCTCTTGGCAAAGCTCTTCCATATCTGCGAGCTGAAGGCCGGTGTTATATGAATGGAGTTCATGCTACTATTTGGAGTTGGATATATTGTAAAATGGAGCCTCTTGTGGCGCAGAGTGGTAAGGCAGCAGAAATGTTGTCTGAAGCGATGTCCATGAGGTTGAGAGGTCGATCCCAGCAGCCGGCTCAAGACTGACTCAGCCTTCCATCCTTCCGAGGACGTTAAAATGAGTACCCAGCTTGCTGGGGGGTAAACGGTAATGACTGGGGAAGGCACTGGCAAACCACCCCGTATTGAATCTGTCATTGGCATCACCCCAAGGGTCAGACATAACTCAGTGCTTGCACAGATTATATCTTTACCTTATATAGTAAAAAGATGTGATTTTCAGCAATATAGAATAGGAAAAATACTGGAATACTGTGAACTTGCAAGGATAATTGTCACAATCATAGGAGGAAACAACCATGGATGAAAATTCAACATTGAAGACGGCACACATCTAGAGTCCGTTCTGGTTGCTTCATTAATCAATAAAATAGATATAAGACACATTTTTTGCTTGATTCAATAGCTCTTAAATGTGTATTGTATAAATATTATACTGTATACGGATTCTGAGAGCCTGGGACAGGTTCTCTCTTTTTTCTGTTAGAACATTCACCATCGCTGGCATCAAACTGGGTGGATCAGTAACAATATGGGCATCTATGTCCTTACAGTTTTCCACAGAAATCACTTCCTCCCCAAAATCATTTTATTTTCATGGGGGAACCTTACAAAAGAAGGCTGTAGGGATGAACTCTCCACTGTCAGGAATGCCGAGATGGTAGTGACAAGAAGAAGAATAGGGTTTTTGTACCTTGTTTTTCACTATTTGAAGGAGTCTCAAAAGCAGCTTACAATCACATTCCCTCCCTCTCCCCACGACAGACCTTGTGAGGTGGGTAAAGCTGAGAAAGCTCTGACAGAACAAAACCAGCTCTAAAAGAACTGTGACTGGCCCAAGGTCACCCAGCTGGCTGCACGTGGAGGAGGAGTGGGGAATCAAGCCCAGTTCTCCAGATTAGGGGCTGCCAGTCTTAATCACAACACCAAGCTGGCTCTCCTAGAATGTCCAAAGGGGTACAATATCATGGCAAAGGATGCTTCAGCCAATTTAATTCTCACTTCCATGTTTGCTGTGCCAAACCACTAAACACACCAACAGTGCAATCCTAAGTAGCTTTGACATCAATGGATTAAGAAGGGTGTAAACCTACAGAGCAAGAGTACTGGTTCAGTGTCCTGAATCTGAAATTGAGCAAGGCTTTCTTGATAAAAAAAAATCTTTCCCAATGGCTAAGAAAGCCTTGTTCAGTTGCAAATTAAGGACATTATCACCGCCTCCTCCTAAGCAGACCCTTCTAAATCCACTGAAGCAAATGGGCCCAGAAGGCTGTAGCTTTTGAAAGGGTGGCACCATTAGTTTTACACCAGGGAGTAGAGGAACCAGAGGTGAAACTGATGATTTCAGAGCCAGAGAGATACCACTTTTAAGAACCTAAGGGAGGGAGGGAGGGAGGGAGGGAGGGAGGGAGGAAGGAAGGAAGGCAGGAAGGCAGGCAGGAAGGCAGGCAGGCAGACCTGGAGAAAAGGAGGTTGAGAGGGGACATGATAGCCCTCTAAGTATTTGAAAGGGTGTCACTTGGAGGAGGGCAGGATGCTGTTTCTGTTGGCTGCAGAGGAGAGGACACGCAGTAATGGGTTTAAACTACAAGTACAACAATATAGGCTAGATATCAGGAAAACAATTTCTACAGTCAGTAGTTCAGCAGTGGAATAGGCTGCCTAAGGAGGTGGTGAGCTCCCCCTCACTGGCAGTCTTCAAGCAAAGGTTGGATGCACACTTTTCTTGGATGCTTTAGGATGCTTTGAGCAGAGGGTTGAACTAGATGGCCTGTATGGCCCCTTCCAACTCTATGATTCTACTATTCTATGATTCAAAGGAAGGAAGGAAGGAAGGAAGGAAGGAAGGAAGGAAGGAAGGAAGGAAGGAAGGAAGGAATCAGATTGTGCAAAGGGCAGACTCTGCAGTACAGCAGACAAACAAGCATCTCCATTCTGAGAGTTCTCAGTCTTTATGTTAGCAGCCTTCCCACATTGCTGGCCAGGAACTGTAGTCCTTGGAAGCCACACTGTCGTCAGCTGACTGTACCCCGAGGCCACGTGGCTGACCTATTCCCTGCTGCACTTTGAGGTGCCTTCAGGATCAGTGGCCAGGAGCAGTTTGCAAGCCAATACGCCTGGCTCAGAATGGGATACGGAGAGAACCGTCCTTTCAAACCGCGACACTGTGGTGCAATAATGCTTCTTTCTTTAAGAGCCACGACACATAATTACACGCCGTTCCTTGGACAAGCAATCCATCCAGTGGCAGGCAAGTTGCACATTAATTTTTTTCTTCCCCTCCTCCCCAGAGAGAAGAAAATAAACTCGCTTTTCCCTGTCATTTTGCTCTTACTTTCGTGTTAGTTATTCTTGACCCAAGAGCACCTAATTATTTCTTTCAATGCTGCTAGTCCACGTTTCATTATTGGCAGAAGATTTCTAAAGCCCCCGGACTGCACTCTGTTGAGAACGTCCTTGTCGCCGGCGGAAAACCAAGCCACACTCATTCTTTCTGAACTGCTGTCAACATGAGGAAAGGGTCAAGGATTTGGGCTTTTCTCTAAGAAAAAAAGGTGACGTGATCAAGGTTTCTAACATCAAGGGTGGCGTAGTGGAAGCAGACAGAGAATCTCTCTCTCCCAAAATACTAGAACTCAAGAGGTACCCAGTGGAACTAAGATGTAGGAAGGTTCAGGACAGTACCTTGAAGTATTCTTCATATAATACATGAGATTCACCACAATCTGTAGGGATGGGAACAAGTTTAGATGGCTGATGGGAACTAGCTGAGATAAATGCATGCATAGATTTTGAGCCCTGATACTCAAATGGAATTCCACGGCCAGACACAGAGATATGCCTATCTTCCTCTTCCAACCAAGCCTTTCCGTGACATAATTTCTTCCAAGTGTCATTTCTTCAACCCACTGTTTGCCCACTTGCTGATAACTGATTCTTCCCAATGTTAGGATTTTCAGACTTCCACACAGTTTCCCAACCTGACCAATCAGGGCAATCCAAGCAGAACAAGAAAAAGAAGAGTTGGCTTTTATACCCAGCTTTTCACAACCCAAAGGAATCTCAAAGCAGCTTACAATTGCCTTCCCTTCCTCTCCCCATAACAGATAGCCTGTGAGGTGGGAGAGGTTGAGACAGGCCTGGCATTACTGAAGAAGAAGAAGAAGAAGAAGAAGAAGAAGAAGAAGAAGAAGAAGAAGAAGAAGAAGAAGAAGAAGAAGAAGAAGAAGGAGGAGGAGGAGGAGGAGGAGGAGGAGGAGGTGGTGGTGGAGGAGGAGGAGGAGGAGGAGGAGGAGGAGTTGGTTCTTATAAGCTGCTTTTCTTGTTGCCGGGGATGTCGCCGCCGACTGAGCCCCTGCTCCACTTGCTTTCCCGCCGGCACCCCTGACTTCCCACCGCCTGCTGGGGGGTGCTGCCAGCAGCGGCTGCGCAATGCCATGCCAAGGGGGAGACCCATCCATGGCGGCCACCAGAGAGCACCAAAGGTGAGACAGTGGCAGAGTGGCAGGGCAGCCCCTGAGGCAGCAGTCGGGGAGGAAGACGAGGAGGAGCTGCGGCCCAGTACAGACTGATCCATGGACCAGTACTGGTCTCTGGACTGGGGGTTGGGGACCGCTGCTCTAGACAACAAAGAACAGTTTCCATGGAGAAAATGGCTGCTTTAGAGCAGCCATTCTCAATGGGGGGGCACACTGCCCCCTGGAAGACCCTGGGCCATTTGTAGGGGGCCACAGACAGTAAAATGGAGCTCTTCCTCCAGGTCTTTTTTGCCACCATCTATTGGACCCTTTGTGGATGTCATGGAGGGGGTGGATGACTCCCTTTATTTTTCTGCTCTCTGTAGGTGGGCGGTTTTAAAGTCTGGGGATTTTATGTGCTTTTATATAATCTGCCTTGAGACCCCCAAAGGAAGGAGTCAGATTATGGATGGATGGATGGATGCATGGGGTGGGGTGGGATGGATGGATGGATAGATGGATAGATAGATGAACAGACAGATAAGAATTGTCAATCAAGCACCCAATCCATCCTGAGTCAGAATTTGAGGTAACACTAACAAACCACTTCCCATATGGGAGCTTCTCAGAATTTTGGCTCAGTTCTCATGGTTAAGCTCATATAACCCTTCTCCGCCTGTAAGCCCTAGACTTATTCAGTCATTTCACCCGAAGTCCCACACCAGGACTAAAAGAGCTTGTTAAAAAAGAGAGAGTTTACATTAAAACTAGTTCTCACTCGTCAACAGATCAACAAATTGAATCTTGACGCTCACAAAACAGGACAACAAAACATTCCCAGATTCAAGGAAGAAACATTTGCCTTTGCTAATTTTCTGATGCAAATATATTTATTCCTTATTGTCCTTGTTAAACATGGGGAGGATGGTAGTCATTGTCTATTGCTCCTGTGGGCCCACTTCTCTGAAGCGCCGCAGACTTATAGGAACCAGAGATTTTTATTTTCATTTATATTTATATATAAGCACATACACACACACACGTCCCTGTGTGTGTGTGTGTGTGTGTGTGAGTGTAAATCTCTGGTTCCAAAAGTATATATATCCTCTGTGAAAGCTTTTCTGGAAGTACTGGGTGCCCCAAAGCAGGGGTAGTCAACCTGTGGTCCTCCAGATGTTCATGGACTACAATTCCCATGAGCCCCTGCCAGCGTTTGCTGGCAGGGGCTCATGGGAATTGTAGTCCATGAACATCTGGAGGACCACAGGTTGACTACCCCTGCCCCAAAGCACTCATGAACCTGATGAAAAGGATTCCAAATATGACTTACCTTCTGTGTAGGCATACACAAACACGTAAACCCACATGCTTTAGTTTTACCGTATGACCATAACCTTGAACACTACAGATGTAGGTGGGTAGCCGTGTTGGTCTGAAGCAGTAGAAAAACATTTAAGTCCAGTGGAGACTTTGATTACCAACGAAGTTTTATTCTGGGTTTAAGAAGTGTGCACGCACATGAAAGCTTAGACTCATAGAATCCTAGAGTTGGAAGGGACCTCCTGGGTCATCTAGTCCAACCCCCTGCACTATGCAGGACATTGAATTATTTTAAACAATAATAACAGATCATAACAGTCACAACAGGCATGTTATGTAGGTACTTCATGTGTAGGTACTTTGGCATGAGTACAAACCTTGCGGGATCCAACCTTCTGCCTTTATCGCCGCAGTGCACACTTCCTCTGTAATACGTTTGCATCTTATCAAGTATTTTATAATATTTTTAACAGCAAACAACACTGATTTCCTTCCGCGACAGTCAGTGCATTGGTGATGGATCCTTTTTCTTGGTCCCCTTCCCCATCGCCACAAGGTCCCTTTCCCTCCCCCAAATCATGTGTCCCAATGCATTTTAAGCTCTGCCAAGTGGATAGCCTAAATACCCTTATCAGCAGCTTCCAGCATCCCTGCTAAAGCAGAAATGAAAGCAGGGAGAGGGAGAAAGGAGTTAACCCACTAGAAGCCAGGGGTAGTCAAACTGAGGCCCTCCAGATGTCCATGGACTACAATTCCCATGAGCCCCTGCCAGCGTTTGCCGCTGACAACATTAGACGGCACTGTTGCTCTACAGGCCTAGTCTCTTTCTCCACAAAGGAAATGGGAAAGGGTCAACTGATTGATTGGCTGCCTCCTGCATCTTACTTCCAGGCTCCCTTCTCTGAAGGGGCCTGTCATCAATTCCAGGGTTCCTTGAAGCCTGAAAAACATTTCAGGGATTTCTCCGGGGTCACAAGGCTGAAAAATGCTGGTCAATGCGCATCAACCATTACAAGGTTCTGTAGCACAGGTAGAGCAACAGAGATGGAGCCATTCTAGGAAACCTAGGTTCAAGTCTTATCAAGGAATTAGCATAAAAACCTGAGATAGAGAATTTTGTCTAATTTCCCCCCCCCCCCAATGATCTTTGAGCCTCTTGTGGCGCAGAGTGGTAAGGCAGCCGTCTGAAAGCTTTGCCCATGAGGTTGGGAGTTCAATCCCAGCAGCCGGCTCAAGCTTGACTCAGCCTTCCATCCTTCCAAGGTCGGTAAAATGAGTACCCAGCTTGCTGGGGGGTAAACGGTAATGACTGGGGAAGGCACTGGGAAATCACCCCGTATTGAGTCTGCCATGAAAACGCTGGAGGGCGTCACCCCAAGGGTCAGACATGACGCGGTGCTTGCACAGGGGATACCTTTACCTTTAATGATCTTTGAACACACAAGTTTTCAGAAAGCTGGTAGAGATGAGGCTACTCCAACTCCTTAAGGTATGTGCTTGGTTTAAAAGTTTTTTATTCGGTTGCCGTGACTGCTTGTATTGTATTGGATCCATAGGGGTTTCATTGCCTGTTTTTTAATTGATTTCGTAATCCATTCTGAGACACCCCCCCCCCCCGGGTTACAAGGCAAGAGAGAAGCAATAAGGAGCAATCCTGTGAAGTTTGGGCTACCCATTTGGAGAAGTGTGGTTTGGGAAAACTTTGCTATTCCCCACGGAATGAATGGAGGATGCGGAGAAACACTGCCTAAGTGGGGACCAGGTACAGTAGAGAGCAGTGAAGGAGGTAGGGGACATCTGCCTAGGTAGCCAGATCAGCTGAATCAACCCTGCTGATCCATGGGGTAACAGATCACCGTCACACCCACCGACCATTACTTGAGATTTAAAGTAGTAAAAAGTCCCATTAAGAAAGTTGGCTTCAAAGAGCTGAGTGACTTGAGAATCCAAATGGCCCTTGGGAAATTGTGTACCTTCAGCAGTTGTGAAGAAGAAGACGGTTAGGCTGGCACAGCTTGCCCTGATCCAACGTTGTCCCTTCCGAAAAAAAACCCTTTTCCCCAACTCAGATGAAAGACCTTGTCCTCTATTGCAAGGGCAGTCAACCTGTGGTCCTCCAGATGTTCGTGGACTGCAATTCCCATGAGCCCCTGCCAGCAAACGCTGGCAGGGGCTCATGGGAATCGTAGTCCATGAACATCTGGAGGACCACAGGTTGACTACCCCTGCTCTATTGCATTTGCTCTCCCAAGTGACCTGCCATGACACCCAATTGCAGAGGAGAGCAAGCTGGCTTCCCTTTAAAATACTCCGGTAACGGGATACTGCACCAGAACCTCATTTTCCGGACTGATAATATACTACACACAATGAAATATTTAACGCTGCAGCAGATTTGCTGTCATGTTTCTAAACGAAGAGCTACCTCTGAGAAAACAGTGAAATCCTCTTCACGAAATTCTGCTGAACGGGTCACATTTCCTAGCTTGGTTTGCCTCATTTCGCCTCCCCCTCTCTCTGTTTTCCCTTAGTAAGGCATTCAGCATGAAAAATTGATTATTGCTGCTTAGGAAATCATCTTGCCCCCCCCCCCCAAACGCTTAATCTTCACCTGCAGTCATAAGATTGCCCTTGGGAACTCAGATTCTTCCCGGCAGCAACTTATTGGGGTTTTAGAAACGGAGGACAGCAAGTTCTGGTGTGCCGTAAACAAAGCTGGGGAAAGAGATGAACTCCAAGGCAAAAAGCCGATAATTTCTTCAAAGCGCAGAAGCCCAAAGGGGAGTCTTTTAACAAAGCTTCTAAAGGAAAGCAGGCACTGTATTCCAGCTGACTTTCAAGTAGTTTCCTACTGCTAAGTCTTGCTTTTGAAAATCTTCCCGAAATATGCCACTCGAATATTGCACGCCTTTATGCAGTATGTGCACATTAGGTGATAAGATTTCAAAATCCGGGTGGAAATTTCGCTCACTTGGCCATCCACTAGAACCCCATACTTGTACACTCCGACTAACTTTGCTTGTTATGTGAGATGTTTAATTGGGGTTCAAAACGTTACTCAAACCAGTGACATCAAGCGTGGGGATATGACACCAAACAGGAAGTACCTCATTAAACACCACCGGGTCAAAGTGTATTGCAATAAATGATGGATTGTGCATGAGAACTTAAAAATGGGATCAATTTAGCCTGGTGCAAAAACAAAACCAAGCAAACCCCTAATAATGCTGTGTCACGAATTCAAAACCTTTCCTATCTGCAATGGTATTTTCTGATAGAAAGGTATCTTGATGGGCTCATGACTTAATTGACTCTAAGAAAGGTACGGGAGAGGAGACAGAACTGTGTATACTTCATCTTTATGCGTAAATGCCGAACTACAAGGCATGATGGGGTATAAATGTTCTAATTCATTAATACAAATAAATAAAAATGCATTTTAAGACTGTTTTGGGACATATGGGAGAGCGGTATAAAAATCTTCTAAGAAAATGAATGAATGAATGAATGAATGAATGAATGAATGAATGAATGAATGAATGATTCCTGATGGGCTGTGAAAAGACAGTTCCACTATCAGGGTTGTTGTATCAGCCAAGCCAATTCAAGAATATTGGGGAATGAGGTCTTTTATTTTTGGGGACATAAAACTAGAATAAAATTGAGACATAATGCATTAAATCCTGATGTCAAATAGATCTATTTTTTACATCTGAGAAGAAAAATTATATTGCACTGGGAAGCTGACCTTGCAATATTTTACTGGCCGACCAGCATGAAGTGGCTGCACCTCTCACTGGCTGTTACTCATGTTTCCTTTAAAAAATTTTACAGGCATTTCTCTGTTGTGGAAGAGATATTCTAGCTCTCAATGGAGTCTCTGTCCCAGCAATTTCCAAACAGGGGAACCTTGGGATTATATGAGAACTCCCCAGGCGTCACACATCCTTTCCCAGAAATTTGGATGGCCACCGACATCCCTAGACATCATGGGAGCCCTCTTCCCGTTGCTCTACGGGCCTAGTCTCTTTCTCCACAATGGAAATGGTAAATGATCGATTGATTGATTGATTGATTGATTGATTGGCTGCCTCCTGCATCTTACTTTCATGCCTACTTCTCTGAAGGGACATGTCACATTTATTATTTATTTTATTATTATATTTATATACCGCCCTCCCCGAGGGCTCATGTTCTCTGAAGCCTGAGAAATATTTCAGGGATTCCTCCATGGTCAAAAGTTTGAAAAAGCTTGCTCTGTCCTAATGGACCTCTACACTGTAGTCCCCTCTGGCATAGAAGGAGCCCCAGGTAAGCCTCCATCCTCCCAGGCAGGCTTCCATCAGCCCTGACACCTGCCCCTCTCCAACCACCTTTGGTCTCCTTAGGAGTGTATCCAGGCCTGGGGGGGGGGGACATTTTATTTCCTGCTGATATTGTCTCAGCCAGTGGTCCCCAACCTTTTTATCACCGGGGGGGGGGGAGTAGTCTTTTGCTGAGGGATGTCACTGCCAGTGCCTGAGACCCTGGGGACCGGTACCAGTCCCCAGTCCGGGGGTTGGGGACCACTGGTCTCAGCCATGATTACATTTGGCCAAGCTGCAAGATAGACCACGCTGATGTTTGTCACCTGTGAGGTTATGCACCATATCCAGGCTTTTGTACATTCAAGGCAGATCCAGGAACGATAGGAATAGGATAAGGGGGTGTAGTGCAGGAAACACCCACCATATTGGAAGGAGCATAAAGCTTTGGTTTCCTGCACCACTTAACTCTACACACCGAGACTCAACTAAAGCAGTCATTTGCAACCTTTTTTTTTTTTTTTTTTGCCATGGCCCTTTAAAGAGCTCTTCTAAGTTTTCAGGGTCCCCTGCAGTAGACTGGCTGCTTTCACAATGAGCTAGGCTTAAAAAGGCCTAAGCTAAGAATGAACTAACTATACTTCATGTATCTTGCCTGATATGCAAATGAGATATCTAGAACATTTGATCAAGAGAAACATTCATGCCAGTTTTTTTCTTGAATGCATTAAATCAAGCGCTCACAAAGGAACAGATTACATGATTTCTTGTCCTTGGTGTAGTGGTTAGGAGTGTGGACTTCTAATCTGGCGAGCCGGGTTTGATTCCCCGCTCCCCCACATGCAGCCAGCTGGGTGACATTGGGCTCGCCATGGCACTGATAAAACTGTTCTGACCGAGCAGGAATATCAGGGCTCTCTCAGCCTCACCCCCCTCACAGGGTGTCTGTTGTGGGGAGAGAAAGGGAAGGCGATTGGAAGCCGCTTTGAAACTCCTTCGGGTAGAGAAAAGTGGCATATAAGAACCAACTCCTCTTCTTCTTCTTTAGTAATATCAGGGCTCTTCTCAGCCTCACCCACCTCACAGGGTGTCTGTTGTGGGGAGAGGAAAGGGAAGGTGACTGTAAGCCACTTTGAGATTCCTTCTGGTAGAGAAAAGCGGCATATAAGAACCAACTCTTCTTCTTCTTCAGTAATATCAGGGCTCTCTCAGCCTCACCTCCCTCACAGGGTGTCTGATGTGGGGAGAGGAAAGGGAAGGCAAATGTCAGCCATTTTGAGACTCCTTCAGGCAGAGAAAAGCATACAAGAACCATATAAGAACTTTCTAGCAATTAATGACATCACACATGACAAAAAGAGTACTTCATTGGTTCAGTTAACAGGGCCCCCATAAAACCTTTGTGCTCCCCTTCACATATTTCAATCTGCACCAAATATTCCAGGGGCCCCCAGTGGGACAATATGTCCCCGGTTGAGAATGGCTGAACGAAAGGATTCTGGGAAACACCTTCAATATCTATCAGAATCATTTTCTCTCCTGTTGTGCTTAGGGCAGTGAAAATTCTTGTGCCAGCTCTGCACAACTTCTCATGAGGGGGCAACAAAGAAAGAAACGTCACTGGGGCAATCCTAAACATCAGGGCTCTCTCAGCCTCACCCACCTCACAGGGTGTCTGTGGTGGGGAGAGGAAAGGGAAGGCAACTGGAAGCCACTTTGAGCCTCCTTCGGGTAGAGAAAAGAGGCCTATAAGAACCAACTCTTCTTTTTCTTCAGTGATATCAGGGCTCTCTCAGCCTCACCTCCCTCACAGGGTGTCTGTCGTGGGGAGAGGAAGGGAAGGTGAATGTAAGCCGCTTTGAGCCTCCTTCGGGTAGAGAACAGGGGCATATAAGAACCAACTCTCTTCGCCTTCTAAGAACACTGGCTTCACTGAAGTGTAACTCTGTTTAGGGCCACCCTGTAAATCAAACCCTTGGACTCGAGTCAAAACGCAGGAGGGAAACAACGGTTACAGCCTGCAGCAGAAACATGTAGGCTTTGACACTTGTCATGTTGCCTTTTTCTCCCCCGACAAAAGTCTGAATTTTGCAAAATAGTCTGACCTTCCCACTCTCTCTCTCGTGTGCAGAAAAGGAAGGAACTGCCTGGTGACTGAGCTGAGAAAAACTAGATGAATTGCATATGCTATCATGACATGCGTTGATAAGAGGAGAAGGCCCCCGACAGGAGCTGCCGTAATGCACGGTTCACCAGAAACGAAAGGATGGCACTTAATAGCTGACACAGCCCATGGAGTAGAATAAATCTAGCATGACGGAGCTAATAAAAGCAAGTTGCGTAGGGCCTGTATATTCAACCTATTAACTGTTTGCTAGAGAAGTAGAGAATGAGCCTCTTGTGGTGCAGAGTGGTAAGGCAGCCGTCTGAAAGCTTTGCCCATGAGGCTGGGAGTTCAATCCCAGCAGCCGGCTCAAGGTCGATTCAGCCTTCCATCCTTCCGAGGTCGGTAAAATGAGTACCCAGCTTGCTGGGGGGTAAACGGTCATGACTGGGGAAGGCACTGGCAAACCACCCCGTATTGAGTCTGCCATGAAAACGCTAGAGGGCGTCACCCCAAGAGTCAGACATGACTCGGTGCTTGCACAGGGGATACCTTTACCTT